>NC_037092.1:80843323-81135823 GCF_002994745.2 Rosa chinensis | reverse complement strand
TGACACATATTTCGTCCGCACTTTTCTTACTTCACGGACGTCCTCTTTGGAACGTCCCTACACACACACACAGATCCTATCTAGAGCGAGGCCTCGCTCTGAAATTAAAGTGCGAGGTTGGAGTTTAGGATCACTTTTCGGTCGCATATCCACATATCGACCGTTCAGTTTTTAGGTACTAATGTATAGATCATCTATGCAAAATTTCAGCTAAATTGATAGTCGTTAAGGCATTGATAGTCGATAAATGCCTTAAAGCTAGTACGGTTCAGGTTTGACAAATTCAGTTCGTCCATTGGTTTAAGCGAGTTAGATACCTTAAAGATCATCAATTTGGCTGAAATTTTGCAGAGATGATCTATACATTAGTACCTAAAAACTGAACGGTCGAGATATGTATATGCGACCGAAAAGTGACCCTAAACTCCAACCTCGCACTTTAATTTCAGAAAGAGGTCTCGCTATAGATAGGATATGTGTATGTATATGTACACACACACACACACACACACACACACACACACACATATACGGAGCCGTTCCAAAGAGGACGTCCGCACTTTCGCTAAAGTGCGGACGTCGACACTGTAGCTTGGCTCGGGGCGCGACGGAGAGGCAGGCGTCCGCACTTTAAACACACACACACACACTCACTCATCCTTAGTTTAAATAAGGATAGCTAAGTGATTGATCTCATTGATATATACCTAAGTCACTCATTAATTATTGATAATTACTTATTAAGCAGGTGTGAAACAAGTGTCGATAGAAGCGGAGAAAGATCAGGTGGAGGTGATCGGAGAGAGGATTGACTCCGTGACCTTGACTATGTCGATGAGGAAGAAGGTTGGGCATGCGTACATCGTAAGTGTTGAAGAAGTGAAAAAGGAGAAAAAGGAGAAAAAGCCTTCTGATGAGCCAAGCTACTGTTATGTTCCCTGCCTGCAATATCCCAATCCCATGCACTATCAAGTGGTTCATGAACAACCAACCAATTGCTCCGTTATGTAACAAATTATTGTCGACGTCAATGAATTGTGCAGTAACAAAACAGGTCGTCAATCAGGTTTTCTGTCCTACTTGGTTGATAGAATCTGCTCCGGATTTCACCATGAAATCTAAAGTGACCTTGTGAGATCTATTTTAGAAGAAATTTCACCAAAAATTTGGTGGAAATTCCCTTAAAAGAATCAGTTAAATAAATTTTTTTTCATCAAGTAGTATGACTATGCCAACGTAAGTGCCATATAAGATGGTCTCTAAGCGACACCTCAGAAGATAGTTTGTCTAAGTGCCATATATATTCTTGTAATGAAATCCAGGTTGATGGTTTGCTTACCATACAAACATTAGTCGATGTGTCTGTATATTGCAACTTCTATATTGATTATTGCGCTTGTTTTCTATATCAATCATTGCATTGTATTTAACCCATTAAATTAATCTACACTAACCTTCATAGTGTATGCTCTCTCTCTGTCTCAGAGAAAAGAATCAGAGTATTCTGGGTTCCAATTTGAGCATGTACGGTTGACTTGACTCTAGCTAACCATGTGCAAAATCTTGGTTTCCAAGCAACTGCGTATTACACAAAAACACTTCTTCGTTGGGACAAGTTAACAGAGGAGTAATATTATTCTGGGAGCGTCACTCAACAATAATCTGTTCGACGCTTTAGTCACTTAAGTAGGACATCGGTCCCGTTTGGGATTGTTTTGCTTTTAAAAAAAATTAGTTTTTGTTCAAAATTTTAGATTTTATTATGTTTGGTAAATAAATAAAAAACAGCTTTAATTGAAAGTTACAGGACAGTAGATTTTAGAAGCAGTCTAGATGTTGCTTTTAGAAACTACTGTGGATCAAAACACACTTTGCAGTTGTTTTATGTACTGACAACACTTTTAAAAATATTATTTACCAAACACGAAACTATTTTAATTCACAGCTGATTATTCTCACAACATTGCAGCAACAGGTTTTTTTTTAAATCACAGAAATTCCAAACTAGCCCGATGCATCTATTACTTTAGTCATTATGTCTATTTTCATCCATTTTATATATTGAAAATCTTGTAAATAATATATTATCTCAAGGATATTTTGATAAAATTACTATAAAAAAAACTTCCTTCTTTTTGTTTTCTCTTTTTTCTTTTTCTACTTTTTATTTGTTTCTTTCTCTCCCTCAACTCTTTGATCTGGCATGGAGCATGGTCCAAATTTTTAGAAACCCTTGCATGATCATTTGTTTAAATGACCAAATCCTGATAAATGGCATCAACAAGAACAATCCGAATATTCACCGGAGTATACACCCAATAATCCGAATATACACCGAAGTATACACCCTTTCTCTTTCAATTGATCACTCTTCCTCCAAAATTCCAATCTGCAATCTAAGATCCAATTTGTCGTAGCCACTTGATTTTTTAGAAAGAAAACCCTTCAAATTCTCTCTCCAATCAAATTGAGCTTCAAATTTAATGTATTTGATTTCTGTGTACTAACAGATAAGCAATATGCAATTGGGGTTAAGTGAATCACGAGGAAGACGACTCAAGACGTCAACTTGATACCCTCCAATCTCGTTGACGATCCAACTCCCTTAACCGACGAAACTGTCTGCTACATCTTGCCCATTGACTCTGCTCCCAAGCTTTATCTAACGTGAGCTTAAAGATTCAATCTTTATTTCCCAAGATGTAATCTTTTTGTGATAGTTGATACATTGTTTGAGCTTTAGCATTGTTAATGGTTTTGATGCATTAGATTCTCATATCCAATTCACTCAATCATCATTGAGTTCTTCTTGTTTGAATTGGTGAATCAATAGAATATATATGACCCTAGGCATTTGGAATTGGAGCTTCGTTTTCTCCAATTCGGCTTGGCTTAGATGCAAAAGTGGGATTTGAAATATGGGTTTGGAGGAAAACCCAATGCGACTCTACATGTTTTGCTTTTCTTTTTGCCAGCTCAAATATTGAATTCGATCTAAGATATGGTTAAATAAGGCTGGGAAGATCCTTCAATGGGAGAGAGGAAAACCAATCTATCGATCAGTCATCAGTTTGAGTTTTTTTTCTAAAAAAAACAAAGAAAAAAGAAAAGAAAAAGACAACAGATATTTTATAATTTTATAATTTATTTTTTTAATTTTATTTTCTCTTATTAAAAGTAGTGATTAGACAAAACTGCCCTCACTCTAACTATGGATGGCAATGAGGCGGGTTGGGGATGAGGATCATAATACCATCCCCATCCCTGGGATCATTCTCTACCCCCATCCCCGCCCCAATCCCCAATAAAAATAAAAATAGGGTACGGCTATTGCCACCCTATTATTTTCTTTGTTCACCCTACTTGCTCATTACACCCTCCATTTTAATTTCAATTTGTAAAAGTAAAATGACAATTGGAATTGGTCTACTCATTTCATTTCATAGTCCCTTTATATAGGGATAGAATTACAACGGAAATATCAATTACATTAAATACATTGAATGCTTATTGATCTATAATTGTGCTGATTGATGGTAATCGCTGATTCCTTGATTCCCTCTCCGTCAGTCGCTTTGATGAAGACACATAATATGTTTTTTCTTTAACACTCCCCCTTGTGCCAAGTCAAAGACGAAATGGTGCATGAGTTGTTGCCTCACTAAAAACCTTGCCAAGTAACAAAAAAACCCTATGGGACAAAAAATACACCTTGGTCGAAGGAAAAGAGCACAACGCACTTTTTACATTTGAGTATGACATGTGTGTGTTAGACTCCCCCTGACGTCTACACCTCCCCTTGATACTTACATTAATCAGGGGAGCTTGGAAAGTCTTTGCATTCCTATGCTTTTCAAATGTTTCTCAAATATGGCCTTAGGCAATGATTTGGTGAACAAATTTGCCACATTCTCCTCAGACCTTACTTGATTCACTTGAGGAGGGCCTGTTGTTGCTGATTGTAGAAAAACTTTGGCGATATGTGTTTTGTATTATCACCCTTGATATATCCTAGCTTCATCTATTCGATGCAAGTTGCATTATCTTCATACATGCAAGTAGGCTCTTCAGTGGTAGAAGTCAAACACTAGTCTCTCGAATATGTGTAATGATAGCTCTTAACCATATACACTCACGAACCACCTCATGTAGAGTGATGATCTCTGAGTGGTTCGAGGAGGTAGACACAAGGGTTTGCTTGGTTGATCTCCAAGATATCGCCGTGTTTCCAATGGTAAATACATAACCAGTTTGGGAACAACCTTTATGTGGGTCAGAGAGGTACCCAGCATCAGCAAAACCAACCAAAACGTCATTTGGCGTTTCGGTGTAGTAAGTGGCGCTTAATTTCCTTTAGGGATTCCAGTTCTATCTGCGGTCCCTCTTGTCTCTGTGTAGGGAAAGAACAGTCATAAGTCAATGGTTCCTTTTAGGTATCGGAAAATGTTCTTGATACCATTCCAGTGACGCTGCGTTGGCGCTGAGCTGAATCTAGCTAACAAGTTCACTGAGA
The DNA here is from genome assembly GCF_002994745.2 of Rosa chinensis. Taxonomy (NCBI): domain Eukaryota; kingdom Viridiplantae; phylum Streptophyta; class Magnoliopsida; order Rosales; family Rosaceae; genus Rosa; species Rosa chinensis. The sequence continues at coordinate 81,131,310 of NC_037092.1, read as the reverse complement.
ATGTAATGTCTAGTCGAGTATATTGGGCTAAGTACAATAATGCGCCTATTGCACTTAGATAGGGAATTTCAGCTCCCAACACCTCTTCGTCATCTTCCTTTGGACGAAATGGATCTTTTCTTGCATCCAAACTTCGACCGATCATGGGAGTGCTAGTAGGATGCGCTTTGTCCATGTTAAATCGCTTGACTTTTGGACATACGCAGACTAGTGGATTAGTATTCCACAAACTCGGTGTTCTAGTTCAAGGCCTAGACATAATCGAGTTTTTTCAAGATCCTTCATCTCAAATTCGGATTTCAAGTAGCTCGCGGTTTCTCTTATTTCATCAAGAGTACCTATTATGTTCATATCATCGACATATACAGCCACAATTCAAATCCGAAACTTGTTTTCTTTATGAATATGCAGGGGCACAATTCATCGTTCTTATATCCCTTCACAATCAAGTAGTCACTTAGACGGGTATACCACATCTGCCCGGATTGTTTCAATCCGTAAAGTGAGAGTTTCAACTTAATTGCAAACGCACTCTGTGGTTTAGAGTTACTTGATTTGGGTAATGTAAGGCCACTAGGCGCTTTCATATATATCTCTAAATCAAGATCCCCATAGAGATATGCAGTAACCACATCTATGAGCTCCATTTCCAGTCCTTCAGAAATTACTAAGCTAACTAATTAGCGGAACGTTATAATGTCCATTACGGGAGAGTATGTCTCCTCGTAGTCAATTCCAGGGCGTTGTGAGAAACCTTGCTCCACAAGGCGAGCCTTGTACCTCAGGACTTCATTCTTCTCATTACGCTTTTTGACAAAGACCCATTTATGTCCTACAGGCTTTACACTTGGTAGGTTTAGCACTACCTGACCAAATACCTGTCTCTTTGTCAAAGAATCTAGTTCTGCCTGGATTGCTACTTTCCATTTAGGCCAATTTTCTCTTTGTTGACATTCTGCAACAGAGCGTGATTCGATATCATCGTGTTCTATGATTTCTTGAGCAATAGTGTATGCAAATACATCATCAATATGTATGGAAGATCTTTCTATCAACTCATACGCACTCTCATAATCCATTAAGATTTCTTTGTTCTTTGGAATCATTTCAAACATCGGAGCGTCCTCCAGTATTGATTCATGGACATAACTATAATCAGAGACAATCTCATGAGAGGGATTCTCTACATTGATGATTGATGGGTCAGTTTGTGCCTTACTCGCCCTCTTCTTCCTTGGGTGAGTGTCAATCGAACCAAATGGCCTCCCCCTCTTCCTTTGGGGAGCCACGGCCTCAACCACACCTCCACTAAGTGTGGTTGCAGCGCCTCTATCTGCAGCACTGTGCCCCTTGTTGGGGACTTCTAACCTTGCAGGCATATTTGCAGCTGGTATATGTGATCTCGTCACTTTTGCGATATCAGTAAACGCATCAGGCATCGAATCTGCTACGTTCTGAAGATCAATTATTCTTTTCACTTCACTTTCACATTATGAAGTGCGGGGATCAAAATGAGACAGAGTGGGGACAAACCACAACAATTTCTGTAGTTCCCTTGAAAAATCCTTTTTCCTATCTCCCCCTAACGACGGGAAGACTGTCTCATCAAAGTGACAATCCGCAAATCTAGCGGTAAAGAGATCGCCTGTCAAGGGTTCGAAGTAGCGGATAATTGTTGGGGATTCGTATCCAACATAAATACTTAATCGTCTCTGAGAACCCATTTTGATGCGCTGTGGGGGCGCAATAGGCACATATACTGCGCAACCAAATATGCATAAGTGTGAAATGTCAGGCTCATATCCAGTTACCAACTGGTACGCAAAAAATGGTTGGCTAGCAGTGGGTCTGAAACGAATAAGTAAAGCTGCGTGCAATATTGCATAACCCCATGCAGATATAGGCCGGTTGGTGAGCATAACCAATGCACTAGCCACCATCTGTAGCCTTTTAATAGTGGCTTCTACGAGACCATTTTGTATATGCATATAGGGTACAAGATGCTTTACATTGATCCCAATAGACATGCAATAATCATCAAATGCTTTTGATGTAAACTCTTCAGCGTTATCAAGCCTTATAGACTTGATACGGTGATCAGGGTGATGAGCCCTTAAACGTATAATCAGTGCTAGGAGTTTTGCAAATGTAGCATTTCTTGTGGACAATAAAACGACATGTGACCAGCAAGTTGAAGCATCCACCAGAACCATAAAGTACTTGAATGGTCCGCATTCTGGATGGATAGGTCAACAGATATCTCCTTGTATCCTTTGTAAGAATGGAATGTTTTGTTTTGTGTCTGTAGCATAGGAAGGTCTCGATCCTGTTTTCGCTAAAGAGCAGGCTTTGCAAAACGAGTGATGTGCCTTTGAATTAGTCAATGAGGCATAATGGGAGGTAGTGCTGCTGGTACTTCAGAAAGCAATGACTGCATTTGAGCAGTACTAGGATCGACACCTTGTAGTGTGGCGGATTTTTCTCCCATGTTATTTTTCACTCGAAAGAAGGGATGTCCATATGAGTTCTTTAAAATACGGATCATCATGTCATGATCGGGATGCGTTAGGCGGTCATGCCAAAGCCTGTATGAGTCAGTGTCCCACATTTCATTGTTGGTGAAAGTATTGGATTCAATGATCTGAATCGTAGTGAGGTACAGTCCACTAGATTGACTCATAAGTTCTTCTAAAATGCGTTTCCTTTCACGTTTATTAGAGGTAATATAAAGGTATTCAGTTCCATTCTCACAGTGTGTTTTTACATGATAACCGTTGGCACGAATATTTTTGAATCTTTAACAAGGTTCGATTAGCTCTTGGTGCATACAGAGCGTCTGTGACATTAAATATATCTCATATTCTTTAGAGTATTTCTATGTTAGGTAGAATGATAATCTTTTCATTCAAATAATTTTTTTTCTTTTTCTAGATGTATTGCTTTACATATTTAGTGTTATTTCGAACCATGTAAATTTGTGTAGTAAATAAATTTGAATAAATTCAGTGCTTCAGAATAAAATTCAAATTTATTAATAAGTCAACGATAATCAAATCATGGTCTTGTTCTAATTCATCAAACCATTATTGAAATAAATTTTAAGACCAAGCAATAGTCTAATTAAAAGTGAGGCATTATGCCTTCACATCTGTCTTTGGAAAATAAATAAAGCACATCAGTCAAAGTCTGAAGCATCCATTGACGGAGCAAGTTCCTTGTTGCCATTGAAGTCTGCAATAGTGAGGTTAACATTTGGGTCATGACCTTCTTCTTCCATATAGTGAGCCTCTTGTTCTTTAGACTTCCTATACCTCTTGTAAGTGGCTCCAACTATGTTGCTTGCTTGGCAGTTCTTGTACCAATGCTTAATGACTCCACACCTATAGCATGGTTCATTGCCAACTCTATCTTGTTTGACTGAAGGGTTCTTAGGTGCCCTTCGCACCTTGTTGCCATGACCACTAGGGCCAGCACCACCATCTCTGCGCCATACATTAGCAGGGCCTCCACGGCCCATATCCCGACCCCCACGTCCCTTACCACGTGGTGCATTATTGCCACGTGGGTAGGGATCAGCACGTCTAACCCCCTTTGCATTGGGGTTCTTTCCACCTTTCACTTTGCCATAATTAGTCTCTGGAATTTTCTTTGTCCCAATGGGCCTATCATTGTTGCTCAAAAGAACCTTATTATGCCTCTCAGCCACTTGCAGTAGGTTGATCAATTTTTTGAAGGTTGTGATTCTTTTGTTGTCATACTCCAGCCTATACTGGTTCGCTAGTATAATTGCTCAAGTAGGAAAAATGGAAAGAGTCATCTGGATCATATCATTTTCTGTGAGTTTCCTTCCACAAAAATTGAGACGTGCCTTGAGGCGCAACATATTTTTGTTGAAGTCATTTATCCTTTTGTAGTCAAGTAAGCGGATTTCATTCCACTGAACGGTCAGTTCTGGGAGTAAAGTTTCATGAATATTCCCAAAACATCCCTTAAGGGCATTCCACAGTTCTTTGGGTGTCTTCAGCTATAGGTATTCCCAGCGTAGGCTAGTATCAATATGCCGCCTCAGAAATATTAAGGCATTTGCTTTCACCTTATTAGATAGTTCATCATCTTTGGGGTCGGTATAGTTCATCATCTTTGGGGTCGGTAATGGTGGCAGTGTAGTCTTTTGCTACAAAGGTAGTTTCCATATCAGAAACCCAACGATGGTACTCAAGTTCTTCTGAGTCCAAGATGTCAAATTCAAGTCGAGTTGGATCAGCCATCTACATAAACAAGATAGAAGATATAAATTACGCAGTCATAAAGACATCCATGTAAATCATTTTCTAAAAATGAGAATTAGATTTCAAGACCAAGATTCATAATGGTCACATTTTTTGTCTTTCAATGCTATGTGAAAATGCTTTATCACAGTAAGTGTGTATGGATAATGCGCATGAATTTTCATTATCATGGCAAACCGCAATTTTTGTATAGCATTCTAAAAATAACAATAGCACATTTAATAATAAATAAAACATCGCATATAAAAATAAATTACATGGCATGCTCAAAAAATTCACAAATAAACACCAAAATATGTGTTACACATACTAATAGCAGTAATATATCATGCGTAAAATAAAAATCATGAAACATGCTTAAAATTCATAATAAAAATATAAGCAATAAAATATAAAGCATGCTTAAACATAATTTATATAAATAACAAGGCATGCTTAAAATGATCAAAATTATCTTAACTAAACATGTTTAATAACAAAATATAATAAAAGCATGAACAATGAAGTATAAAGCATGCGTAAAAATAGAAAACATAAATAAAATTCACATGCTTGATTAAAATCATAAAAACAAAATAAAGAAAAACATACTTGATTTCGAGAAAACAAAACGATCCTAGCGCACGCGCGTGTTGATGCAGGCGTGTGTAACGATGTTTTTTTTTCGGTCTGGGCCGGGTCTGCTCTTTGGGCTGGCCCCTTTACTTTGGGCCGAGTTTTTTTTTCTTTTCTCTGGGCCTTCTATTCTTTGGGCCTTTTGTTTTTTTTTCTCTTTGTTGTTTTTGTTCTCTCTCTTCCTCCTCCTTCTGCTCTCCTTCCTTCTGGTTTGCAGGTGTGTCTTCTTCCGTGTGCAGCTACAGGCGATCGGTGCTTGAGGCTGTTGGGATCGGAGCTCGGTGCAGTAGCAGCAGCAGTGCGCGGGGCTGGGTTGCAGCAAGGCGCGGGGCTGGGCTGTGAGGGGTCGCCGGGGCTTGGCAGGCGCGGTGGTTTGCTAGGCGAGGCGAGGCTGCGCTGCTGCTAGCTGTGGACTGCTGCTGTTGTTCACCGGTGGTGCTGCTGCAAATCTGGGCTGATGAACGCTCGCAAATCTGGGCTGAGTATGCGCCAGAATCTGGGCTGGGCGAGGGAGCAGCACCGTTGCAGGTGGGTTGGGCTGGGACTGCAAACGCTGGACGTGCAAGGCGAAGGTGTTGGGGTCGTTGCTGGAGGAAGACGAAGGTAAGCGACTGGGCTGTGCGACTGGAAACGAGGTGGGCTGCAGGTGATCGACTGGAGAAAATGAAGTCGATCTGGGACACTGGTGAGCAGGACGAGTCCGCACCGGTGAGCAGGATTGGGCCGCGTCAGAGCTGGGCAAGGAAACCGGACCGAAATCCAGTCCGGGTCGGGTCGAGGTGAGGTCCTTGTGGGGCTTGGGTGTCCAGAGAAGAAATTCAGACTTTTGGGTTTTGTTTTCTTTTGGTTTCGATGGGAAGAAGAAAGAAATTCAGACTTTTGGGGTTTTGGTTTTTTTTTTTTTTTTTCTTGGCTATTGGCTCTAAGCGTGCTGATAATGTATAAAAGTAAAATGATAATTGGAATTGGTTTACTCATTTCATTTCATAGTCTCTTTATATAGAGATAGAATTACAACAGAAATATCAATTACATTAAATACATTAAATGCTTATTGATCTATAATTGTGCTGATTGATGGTAATAACTGATTCCTTGATTCCCTCTCCGTCAGTCGCTTTGACGAAGGCACATAATATGTTTTTCCTTTAAATTTTCTTATCTAACCTATTTCTCTTTCCAGAAATATCCTTATATGACACATTCAATTAAAAAAGAAATTTTTTTAACTAAAATCTCTCATTTACTTTATATCAATTAAAAAAATAAAATATATTAAAGTTTACTAATAAAATCATAGTTTGATTTACTTCCATTTTTTTAATTTTTACATTCAGTTTTAATGTTCGTCTATTTTAATCTATATTAAAAAATTGGTAAGTTAACAACTATGAGCAATGAAAGAAGAGACTGTTTTTTTCTTCGAGTTTTAAATTTTTACTTTCAGTGTTCATAAACGATATTCAAAGATTTTGATGAAATTAACACTAATGGTTTTGTGAATTGAATAATGAATTAAATATGAAGATGCACCAAAAAGACAGAAAAATAGTAATAAATTCAAATTTGGGTGGAGAAGATGAAGACTAATGTTATTCGATGAGAAATTAAGTAGTTTTGTATTTAATTAATTAATTATGTATTTAGTTTTCCTTACAGATTAATTTGGATTTAGAAAATTAATGTACTTATTTGTAATTTTAAATTTGGGTAATATAGTCTTTCAATAATTCACATATTTGTAGGGTGAACAAAGAAAATGATAGGGTGACAATAGTTGCACCCTAAAAATATATTGGGGATTCTACGTCCCCATCCCCACTAGCGACTAAGCCTGCAAACCCGCCCCAAATCCCAAATAAGAATTTAATAAATAAAATAATTTTTTTTCTCATATTGCCTTTTTTAAAATCAAAATCTACAACAAATAAATTTAAAACATGATTAAATTCATAAATCATAATTCAGTGAGTGCAAAAGTCAAAACACCATTAAAGTAAAAGCGTAGCCATTAAAGTAAAGTAGTAAATGTATATATTTGTGATTTATATTATAAAAAATAAATTAAAATATATATAAGTTTTTTTTTTTACTTTGTCAAGGGGAACCTAAAGGCTTCCTAGGCCCAAGATAAACCCCTTCGGCACATGTGAAATGCTTCAACTGTGCATTGCAGCACAGTGCCTGGCCACTTTGACAGCTTCGGGGTTCGAACTTAGGTTGGGGAGCACACCCAACTAGGCAAGAATCACTAGGCCACTTGCAGTGGTTAAAATATATATATAAGTTAAATATATGTATATATTATTGAGGCAGGTTTGGAGATGGGGATCACTATACCATCCCCGCCCCATCCCCAATATAGTGATCCCCATCCCCAATCTTAGATGGCGGAGATTGGGGATCCTCATCCTCATTCCCCATTTGTCTCCGAATTCTCCCCCCATTAGGGGCGGGTATCCAATAAAGCTCCTTGGGGATTTTTGTCATCCCTAACTCTAACGGCATAAAATAGTAAATTTAACGGCAATGACAAAAGTGATGGACAGTGTTTAAGTTGAGTGACCAAAGTGATATATTCAAAAGTTGAGTAACCAAAGTGTCGAACATGTTATAATTCAGTGACAATTTGTGATATTCTTCCTATTATTCTACAAACACTAGGTTCTTATAAATAGAAATGGCATCATTATTTCTCTGCAAGCAAACTCTAAGGCTCCAAATGTTCAAGTATTAGAATAGAGATACATACACATATTCGTAGGTTTTCCTCTCAAAACGTTTTGACCGCACCAAATTTTACCTAAACTCTCCAGTCGATCTCCACCATAAAGGTAAGCCTTTTAATCGTCATTGGATAAATCTATGAAGTTTCTTTAAGATAAATGTTTGTACAGAAGGCTTTAACTATATATCGTCGTTAACTTACACAGCAAAAGATGGTGTTAAAGGTGCAATTTAGCACTGAGAAGCGCAAAACTGAGGCCTTCAAGATTGCTGCCGGCTTTAAAGGTATGCATCATCAACTAAATATCAATTATCTTTTGTGTAAAAGTAGACACACCCAAGTGATGATATATAGGATAGTAAGTTGGGACAACTAAAAGAAAATGATTTAAATTAATGATAAACTGCTAATTATTTAAGTAGGTATAAACGATGTGTCTATAGAAGCGGATAAAGACCAAGTTGTTTTGATCGGAGATGGAGTTGATTCGGTTTGCTTGGCCAAGTCGTTAAGGAAGAAGCTCCGATACGCCGAAATAGAACTTGATCATGAGCTACGTCCCCAGGTTCCATTTATGCTGCTGCAGTCCTGGTGTGTAGAAAATGAAAGACAACACTACCACAAATGTGGCCTAAAGATACTAATTTTTACACACTTTTGCAGCATTGGTGCGTGAAATGGAAATAGTAAGCCACCGTTGTGAAATTTCGGTGGGTTAAATTATGGTCACACTATACAATAGTGTCAAAGTGAGAAAATGGAGATATTTATAATTTAGTAATAACCCAGCCCACTGATATTGGTGTCAAACACGGTAGTGGAGCTGACACACTTGCCTTTATCGATTTTGACAATCTTTTATAACCATCGGATTAGTGATGAAGAGCTGATCGACGATGAGAGAAACCTTCCTTCAATATACCCCCTTCACTCCAGAGTTGAAACCTAATTTAGATCTAGATATGGAGGTTTCTCCTCTCTCTCTCTCTCTCTCTCTCTCTCTCTCTCTCTCTCTCTCTCTCTCTCTGTGTGTCTCCAGACCAAAACAAGATCAATCTAGTTTTTTCTCCCCTCCTTTTAATTTTCGATCTCTCTCCTCTCTAGTGTTTTGAATCTTCTGGGTGACTGTTGCAGTAAGGAAAAGATCATTTCCCATCACTTAGCACTACAAAGAACTCGAAGCCACCATTCACATGCTTCCAAGCTCTGTGTCAAGGTCCAAATGGCGCTAACTTTAAGCCAAGGAGGGATTCTCGAGAAGAACGACTCTCCGTTTGAAGCCTTCAGCTTTGTTTCTTTTCTCTCAAGATCTGACCCGTTGCCATCTCCAGGCCTCGATCAAAAGTTAGTCGACGTTAGAAGTTGCTTGGATGTTGGTCAAATAAAAAACCCAAGCTTGAGCCCTTTGATCTCTCTCTCTCTCTCTCTCTCTCTCTCTCTCTCTCTCTCTCTTCGTCCAACCCTAAAATTCCATTCTCAGATGCCATGTTCTCTCTCTGGCAGTCTAGTTCCTATCGAATCTATGCCTTATCTTCTCCAAGGCTCCACCAAGGTAGTTCCTATTCCAACTCTTCCTTGTTCTCATTGTTGTTTTTTCTGAATTTGATCTATTCTGTTTTGGGTTTTTTGGTGTAAAATGGACCCAGATTTGAATGTTATAAGCATTTTAGTGAATATAGAGAAATTATTTATTTGTGCAGGGTTCGTAGACAAAAGAATGTGGCATCCCTATCAAAATCTTGTGATGGTACTTTTAATCAGCTTCTGCAGCGTGGTGTTTCCTCAGACCAGCTTTACGATACCATTTGCAAGCAGGTTGGTTCTTTTCCTTCTATCCTTTGTCTTGAATTGTATGCCTGGACAGAAAATAGTGCAGCAAATATCACTCATATTGTTTAGTTTTCTGGTACAGATAACACTCGCTCAATTAAGGAACTATAATCTTATTTAAAACTCACTCAGGTTCTGCTTCATTGATGGTGCCTCGTTTAATTAGCACACTGTTGAACATAAGATGTGTGTGTGTTTCTTGTTGACTCATTTAGATGTCTTGTTCTCAACCTTAAATTCTTACTGTACATTTTTTCACAAATTAATCGCCGAACCTTACAATATAAACATTTCAGACTTTCTTTGACTGGATAGTGGCTTTGCTCAATGTTTAGGATGTAAACATGATGATTAAAAGACATGGTGAAAATTTCTTTCGACTAATAATATCAAGTTACTTGCAACATCTTTTAAATTTAAGAGACCGATCTGATCTTACTAGTGAAGACAGAGATAGGTTGATTGAAGATTTGGTATTGTTTTTCCAACCTTATTGTCTTCTTACAAAACAATTTTACTGGGGTGAGGGTGGTTGCATCTTAATGACATTGATATATTCTCAAATTTTCCTTATGATTTATATTTAACTCTTGCTTTTATAGGTGCAAGATATAACTTATATATGGCAGACAGATGAGCTTAGACGCCATAAACCCACACCAGTTGATGAAGCTAGGGTAGGTAAACCACTTCAGCATTAGAGCCATTGATTTTCACATGCTTTGGCTCTTTGAAATTGTGTGTATCTCTTACAGACAATAAAATTGTATATATTGTTTACCACAAGTTTGAACATTGTGGAGCAGTCCCTTTGGAAAGCTGTACCTCATTATTTACATCGTGTCAGCAATAAAGAAGGTTCGTCTTCAAATTCGTTTCTGGGATTGATCTGTTTCTAGTTCTTTATATGCATAAGTTTCCATGTCATTCAATATTGTTGTCAAATTTGAAACATTTGTAAATCTTTTCCACCAAAAAATTAAATACCTTATGTAAGGCAGAGTCAATGATTTTTAATGGAAAGCATATACTGTGAACAGGTTTTGCTATGAATGCTATTCGATTTCTTTTCTTTGGTTTGATGTTGTTGTTGAGAATGGCCTGATTTTGTTTCTTATTATTGAATTGAATTGAAATTCTGCTATCGTTGTTTTGACTCTCACCATCACCCTGCAGGAGTCAATCATTAAGGAGATAACCGAAAACCCTTAATATGCTGCTGGCAAGCTGCTATTAAGTCCTCAATGTACCAATTACACTGTAAACCTTTAACTGTTGGCATCTTCTCTGTGATAATTTAGAAGATTTTCCTCTTTTTGTCTCTGCACTCTCAGAAATGCATATATTGGTTTTTACGTTTGACTCTAACTCTCAAGATTTCCTTTTCATTGCACAGGTTGGTGAGTTTATGTAGCTTCTATAAGTCGAATCAATACCTAAAAAGGAGTTGTTGGGTGTACCAATTGTAAGTCATCCAAAATCTTTCAATTAAAAACATAAGGTTCTGATTCTTTGCCATTGCCATTTGAATGTCAAATGCTGGATCAATTGCTTTAACGAAGATCAGGTCATAATTTTTGTTTACATAATGAAGAACAGAAACAACTACATGCCCACTATGTAATAAAATATTAAGGATTAATTTCAGTTTACCCCCCTGAGGTTTGGGGTCAACATCATGTTAGTCCCTGCAGTTTCAATTTGATCAGTATCACCCTCATACTTTTCAATTTCATCACCCGTGTCCATTCCGTCCAAATCGGACATTATATCTGACGTTGGGGGCCCACTATAAGGGTTAAAATGGTCATTAAAAGACAAAAAAAATCAGAACAAAAAAAAACCTTTTTTTTTTTTTTGGGCAAAGCAAAAAATACCCATTTTAAGGGCTAAGACGTAGTTTGTCCTCTGCTCCACCATTGCCATCCTCCTCTGAACAGCCTCTACTCCACAAAATGCTGCAACGCATACAAAAGTTATTCTCAAACACCTACAATTTCTCAAACTTTCGGTGCCTTCAGCACCTTCTTCTCCGAGACCGGCGCCTGCAAGCACGTCCCACGCCCCATCTTCGTCGACCTCGAGCCCACCGTCATCGATGAGGACCGCACCAGAACCTACTGCCAGCTCTTCCACCCCAAGAAGCTCATCTTCGGCAAGGAGGACGCTTCCAACATCTTCACTCGCAGCCACTACACAATCGACAAAGATCTTCGATCTCAGCAATTTCAAAATTCTCTCACAAATTCGAAAAAGGATTCAATTTTTTACCTTCCTTTCTTAATCTCCAACTTCAAAGTCTCAATTTCGTCTCTAATGGCTTCGATTTGCTTCGACTCGTCGGACCGAGCCCTCTCATTCTCTCTTTGGATCGTCTTCAACTTGGTCACGAGCTCCATCCGCGACTTGCTCAAGTCCTCGATGTCGTTCCGGACCAGAGTCAACTCGGCTTTCATGGCGTCTACGTCGCAGAGCTCGTCGTCCAGCTTCAACGACCTGTCGTAGACCTCGTGGACTTCGGCGTTCCTCTCGGATTTGATTTGGCGGGTGACGACCTTCAGGTTGCGGAGGTCACTCTGAGCGGTGGTTAGGTCCTGCTTGAGCGCCACGTGGGTGGCCGCGAGGAGTTGATTGTCCCCGAGGAGGGACTGGATCTCGCGTTGCTAGAGATTGATGCGGTCCTCGAGGGCCATCGTGTTGACGATTTGGGGAAGGCGGTGGAGATGCCGAGGCTCTCTTCCGGCCATAACTGATCTCACTGAGGGCGGTGGAGAGTGCGTGTTTGGGGTCGACTGAAGACCTGACCTGCGGGTCGACGAAGTTGTTGATGAAGTCGTCGAAGAGGTTGAAGATCACAGCAGGAAGTGCTGGTGCATTAGGTTTTGCGGGTGGTGGTGAGGAGTAGGATGGAGGAGGAGTCTGTTCTGGTAGGGGTTGTGGTGTCGTGCTTTTTGGAGGTGTCTGGGTCTTTCTTCAATTCTAACAGAAGATTGAGTGGGCAATGTGGAGAGGAAAGAAGAAGACAAGGCATCCATGGCTAGGGATGAGTGGGCAATGGGCATTTTTTGCGTTGCCAGAAAAAAAAAAAAAAAAAAAGAAAAAAAAGAAGGTATTTTTTGTTGTGATTTTTTTTTGTCTTGAAATGACCATTTTAGCCCTTATAGTGGGCCCCCAACATCAGATATAACGTCCGATTTGGACAGAATGGACATGGGTGATGAAATTGAAAAGTATGATGGTGATACTGATTAAATTGAAACTGCAGGGAATAACATGATGTTGACCCCAAACCTCAGGGGGGTAAATTGAAATTAATCCAAACATTAAATAAGTTATTTACAATAGATTGTGACAGTTTTTTCATTGCATAGTTTGTCTGGGATCTAATAATTGACTATCATGCTCTTATTTTGGATCAACAGCCAATGGATTTTGAGTTCCCAATGGAGTTTCTTGAGGCTGGAAATGTATACAAGTATGCAAAGAACTATGTTTCTCGGCGATCCGTAAGCTGTTGTTACCACTACTTGACAAATTACTTGCTTGATAGTACTTGACAGTTTCGTCAGGAGATCATACATATATTAGGTAATCATATAACCATTTCCTTAAGCTTGTGTGTTTCAGAATTTTAATTGTTCCACAACAGTAATTTTAGTTGATATCTCATATTATGGCTATGTCACTACTAAAAAGAATTGCTTTTGCGACGGAAAAAATTTTCGTGATGGAAAATTAAGCCTTTTGCAACAGAAATGTTGGCGTTGCAATAGGTGACGTCACAAAATCCATTTGCGACGGTAAAATGCCGTTGCAAAAAGTATTTGTGACGGAAAACTGTTGCCGTCGCAATGTCTAAACTATTTGCGACGGATACTTTGCCGTCACAAAAAGATATTTCATTTTTAAAAAAAATGGTGTGAATTGCACACCAAAGCTAGTACCATCTATAGCAATTATTATGAACCGAAAAATATCAAATTACAATATGAAACCCATCATCTATAACCAAGCAGCAATCAAGAGTAAGCCAAAACAACAGCACTGCAGCACCTTCACTTCTAAAAGATGGCCAGACTATCAACCACAGCTGCTGCCTAAGCATACTTTCAAATTTATATTAGGATCCACACCATAACACTTCTAGCTGGAGCAGCCCCATTCTAATCCTCCTGCATAATATGTATATATCAACTTTCAAATACAAGAAAATGGAAGTAAATGTTTGCATATACAAAACGTCCTTATCTGACAACCTACACCAATCAAGCAAACGTACTTAAGAGTGGCCTCTGCACTTTCAACGGTAACTTTATCATCAGTGGTATCACGGTGAGGAAGACCAAGGTCAAAGTACTTAATGTCCAAATCCAAAAAGGGGAGAATAAGCTGCAGATGTAACACGATGAGAAGAGAAAGCATGAGTAATCAAAATCTTGACCAGAAAATCTAAACTGGAAAAAAGAATATATTATAACACACACATATTGATGGAGAAATAAGAGTTAGATCAACACACCTTATCCTTGATTGATTTCCAGAAAATTCGAGTCATCTCATCTCCTGTAACACATACCAAAAGACTCATAGTATGAGAAAGAGGAATGTAAAATCTCTTCAACCCATGTAAGTACAATGTGTATTAAGTCTGCAAGTGTGCCAATCTTACTGCATTGGAGAGCACACCATCATTTACCACATAATTTGACCTCAGATCATGAGAACATTGTGTTTAGGAACTAAGAGCAATATGAAAATAGTTATTTGTTAAGAAGCGTAAACCATGCAAAAGCTGAAATTTCAATGAGAAAGCAGACCTGGAAAGTAATTTGATCCCTTGCTTTCGTGGGAAGGCTCCACCCAATCGTAAGCTCTCACATGCAAAGAACCATACAGAACTTTGCTAAAAACAGTCATGCCAGGGTGATCATGAAGTGGAATGACTGAGGAAGTAGGAAAACAGAATATACACATCTGCATAAAACAATTTACCTAATCATTCAGTAATAATATAAGAGAGCTTTTAACACAACAAGAATCCTAATAAATTGTTAAGTGGCAACTCAGATGAATGATGATTCCAAGAATCATATCATGGAGAAGTACACAAAATATAATCTACATAATATCAAAAGTTCATTAAGAGAAACTCGATTTATTTTACATGCACATATACACAGTCAAGGTGGTAAGAACACAGTTACCAATGATTGCTTCAAAGTTTCACAATATAAAATCCATAAGAACGAGTTGGGAAGAAGAAAAAGAAAAAGTTAGCATTTCTATTTGGCAGTAAGGTGATGGTATTGAAGTAAAAATATATGTCCTTTCTGCTAAATGCTTACCGTAAAACTATCACCTTCATATAAATTGAAGTATGTTATTGGTTGAGTCCATCGAGAAACTCTATTTAGACTGTCTCTGAAAAAACCAAGCCATCGATCATCATCTGGATTTTCCTCTTTAAGTCCAACATCAGCAGGATGGATTGCATCTGTAAATTCTAACCAAGATCAGAAACGTAAAGTCATGCTAATGTCACTATAAGAAACAGAAACTTTCATACCATTCTGACTCAAACTCTTAAGATCTTACCTTTTGGATTGAGTAAACTTTAAACAGGAATTATCATTAAGAAAAGATAAACCTCTATTAAGTTAATTTCTGAACAGACATACAATAAGACAAAAAGCAAAGTCATCTTTGTACACTTAGCCAATCTCAGAGGACATTACTCAATCAAGCTGTTCCCACATACCACATCGATCTGTAGTAGAATTATCATCGGTTTGCATTACTATGGTATCATCAATAAAGAACAAAACCCCATCAATCCAGTCACCAGAAACAGCAGAAAGAAAAGAAATGTGATTTAAGCATGCTTGGGATAAACCTTAACTGTCAATGCCGGATATTCTATTAAGACTTAAGACCTCACATTCCTGAATCCAAAACCAGACTACAAAAGCAGTAAGTTACAAAAACTAGACCATCCAATTCTTTATTAAAAACAGCACCAAGACAAGCAAACCCAATTCAAGTTTCATCACAATTTGCAAAACCCAATTCAAGTTTGTAGTCAAAGTCACTTGACAACAAACTTGAATTGGGTTTTGTCTTTGTGATATCACTTGCAATCACAAAAATGAAAAATGTAAAGCTGCATACCTTGACTTTAACATCTAGAGCTTGGTAATATGGTTCGGTGTCATATTCAAAGCAAAGTTTTTTCTAGTCTGGATAGAACAAATACGTACAGACTACATATCAAACTTTGATTTCTAGTACAAAGCTGTGCCTAAAAACAGAATAAATAAAAAGAATTGGAAACAAATTACAATAGCATAAAAGGGGGCCCAAAGCGAAGAATGCGAGAGCCAACCCTCCCAGATAACTCATCTACTGTAACCTACACTACATCCAAATTACTACCAAATCTAATGAGATCTGGACCTATTTGCTTCCTGAAAATGCAAGAGTTTGTCCATTTTCTTTCGTAGTCTTTTTCTATGGTTTTATGTTTCCTTTCTTACAAAGACCATGAATTATGGGTCCCGAACCCGCTAACGACAAAGTCAACAAGACTTGGAACTCATAAGTCTCCACAAGTCATCAACTTAAGTCTTAAGGTGCACGGCAAGTTCATGGTTGTCAATTCAATCGAGTTCATTTCCATCACAATCATCATGTCCTATAAAAACCCATTTGTTTCTATCCAGACTAGGAAAGCACACAGCTTCACCTTAACTAGCAATCTATATTAGCCAACTATGAGCACTTTCATCCACTTTGTCAAAACCCTAGTGGCAAAGGATCACCTAAAGCCCACGCACGCATACTCAATTTTTTTGTACCACTATAGGTCTCTTGCAAACATCCTAACCCAATTAGCTCTTTTTTATTTCTTATTGTGAATTGTAATTAAAATTTCACAAGCTGGAGGAGTGCAGCCACCCACTATAATTAAAAAGCCTATGGAATTTGCAACTGAGAATGTTTTGTCTTCACATTTTCCTAAAAATTGGAAACCTGGTCAACCAAATTCATTAGATAGGACTCAGCAAAAAACAAGGAAATTAGAGGATTTGGCCCTCTTTCTCCAGTGGTACTGATTCTTCTTATTAACCTAAAAGTCAGAGATTGAAGACAATTACGGTTCATTACAAACCAAAACAGGAAAAGTACATGACAAAGCAAGTTTATACCACTAATGCAATCAACCACAAATTCCATTGATTTAAGAACTATTGGTTCCCCAAACCTATGGCATTACTAATAAACTGAAAGCTGAAGCATGTCTACGAAGCACACCATAAACTCATAAACCATATTCTCCCAAATTTTCAGAACGTTCTGAAAATTGGCATCCAAATTGGCATCAAACAGGACCAAATGAGCATCAAAACAAAAGTCAACATCAGGAGCTCAATTGCTACACTCACCAGCTTAATCGCAACCTCTTCGTTCATCTGAATATTGGTACCTACAACAACACCAAAACCGATCAAAAAGATCAAAATTGGATTTGGGGATTTTCATGGAGGTGAAATTTTTTTTTTTGGGTTAAAAGCAATTTGGAGTTAAATTTACAAAGAAGGAGAAAAAGGAAAGGAGCTTATTGATAATGTACAGTATCTTCCTCCTCATCCTCCTCATCTGAATTGACCACCGCTGCGAAATCAAAAAAATCCACCAGAAGGCCTCTTCTTGCTCCGCTTACAACTCCCGCCGCTACTGCCACGATAGGGGCCGTATTCATCATCGTCGTCGTCCTCCTCGACCATGTCATCAATGAAGCTCGATCTCCTCCCCTTCTCACCAAATCTCTCGCTTCAATGGAGGTCGGGGATCGCTAGGTTAGGGTTTTGAGCTCGGTGAATAAAGCGTGAGAGAGAGAGGAGGAAGTGGCATGAAAGAAAATCAGTTTTGGTCTAGATCTAATCTGAAGGAATGAAGGATTAATTGAATTGTCTTGTTTTTTTATTTATTTATTTTAATTATACAAGCGACGGCGTGACTATACCGTCGTAATAGATGTATAATTATGTGACGGTAAGGTTACCTCCGTCGCAAAAATTCTCCAAGATGTGACGGTAACATAGCTGTAGCACATGCTGTGACGTCCCGAACCCGAATTCACCGGTTTACTAGTCATTTGGACGGTAAACAACTTTTACTTTCACTTTTACTGTCGTTTCAATGCTTTTAGGGAGCCCTAAAAGTTGACTTTTTGTTCGGGTCAAAATTTGAGAAAATTTCCTTCATGAAAGTTGTAGAGGACATTAAACCGAGCGCGTGCATATGTGGTACGTAAAAATCGGAGTAGTAACGAAGAAGTTATAAGGGTTTTAAGTTAGTGGCAGTTTTGTAATTTTGTGGAATTCATGTCTATAAATAGAAATATGGACTTTCCATTTCGGGAAAGCCCCGAAAATTTCCAGTTTTCTTCCTCTCGCCGACGTAACTTTCCGGCGTCGCTACCACCTCGTCCGGCCACCTATGGCCATGAAATTGGTGTCCATCTCTTCGTCTTGAAACAAGGTTTCTATATATATATGCCTTGCACCCTATCATTCACCATAGACGACGAATCGAAGCCAACAAGTTCACTGTAGCAGCTCGGGTTTTCTGGAAACTTTTCCAAATTCCGGCCATCTCCGGCGGCATTTTTGAGCTTGATCGATGCGCCTCGAGACGGGGATGATATTCCTCCAAGCCTTGTTCCACGAATCGAAGGAAAAAACGACGAATCAAAGGTTTGAAATTCTTGACACTGTTCACGTTTCGGGTATAATCTTCACCTTAATTGTTGAGGTAGTTCTAGCCATTTTTTGGCTTTGTTGTAGTTGAAAGAATTAATGTGTGTGTTGAGAAGGTGCTACTGCCAAATTTTAGTGGCCATTAGAGTTGGTGACAGCGGCGGCGGCGCCACCACTGTGGGCGGCGGTAGCGGCGGCCAGGGTAGCTTTTTAATTTCAATTTCTGGCTAGTGGAATTCTATAATT
Source organism: Rosa chinensis (assembly GCF_002994745.2). Lineage (NCBI taxonomy): Eukaryota > Viridiplantae > Streptophyta > Magnoliopsida > Rosales > Rosaceae > Rosa > Rosa chinensis. The sequence continues at coordinate 81,112,843 of NC_037092.1, read as the reverse complement.
ATCTTAGAGCTTATATATGAAGTTTGGTGAGGATTGGTGGAGTTTTGAATCGGTTATAAATTTCTAAAGATTTGGATTTCGATTAATGTTAATCGTGAATCCGGTTGTCAGATTTCCTCCATAATTGTTATATAGTCTGAAATCGACGAGTGGGCAGTGTTGGTGAAGTTTGGTTGGATGTGGAAGAGAATTGGAGAAGTTGAGGTTTTGGGTTTTGAGACTTAATTATTGATTATCGTAAAATTATTTTCCGTCCGGTAATTATTTATGTACAAATAATTGTGTACAGGGCAACGTACCGAGCTATTGCTCGACGAAGGAACTCGTATGCATGGTCGCCTAAATAGTACTGTGAGTGGACATTTATTTTAAATTAATTGTGCATGCAGTATATTAGCATTTTCCGATTGAGATTTAATTTATAATTTGAATTATTGAGTTTTATGGTTTTATGAGATTTAGTTTATCGAGATTTATTTATGAATTACGAGATTAGTATTGAAATTCCTTCCCGAGGGCTTTTAGTAGATTTTTGAGATAGTCATTCATGAGTTATTGAGTTGAGGAATGATTTTCGGGAAGTGACTGATTCAGAAAATATTATGAGAATTTTGGATTTCGAATATCGGTTTTTATGAGGATTCACGAGTACGAATGTTTCATCGAATATTTGAGCATGATTGATTTATCGAGATTTATTGAGCTTTGAGCTCCGTACTTATCAGCTTTGAAGTTAGATTGAGTTTTCTTTCCGAAAGCATTTATTGATTTACAGAGTATTTGATTTTATGCTTTCGAGGATTTATTGAGATTTTGAGGTTATTTTCAGTTTCTTGAGGAGGCTATTCAGTTTATTAAGGAGGCCAGTTTTGGCGCATGCGTATCTTACCTAGTTGGCAGTCCCTTCTAGGTAATAGTCCGGTTGGCAGTCCCTTCCAGACTACAGCCCGGTTGGCAGTCACATCCGATGCGTCACCTGGTTGGCAGTCCCTTCCAGATGACATGAGGTAGTTAGTCGGCAGTCCCGTCTACTACCTGTGGTTAGTCGGCAGTCCCGTCTACTACTTGTGGCTAGTTGGCAGTCCCTTCTATCCACCGCCTCCTATTCCGGTTGGCAGTCCCTTCCGATGCGTCATCTGGGTGGCAGTCCCTCTTAGATGGTATGAGATGACTAGACAGCAGTCTTTTCTAGTCATCAAACGAGCCTCATTAAAAGGATGTTTTTATAAGGATTGAGGATGAGATTTTAAAAGGTTTCAAGAATTCAAGATATTCTTGTTACGTGATTGAGATTGAGGATGATTAAGAGTGTTTTCAAGATTGTTACTGCATGAGAGATTTTAGAGAATAACTTGGAAAAGCATTAAGTTTTACTTATACATTTGAAAGTACTTATTTTTCGTCCACTCACTCTAACGGATTTTAAATGTTTTCCCCTGGGCCCTTCGGTTTTAAATGCCCAGTTTGCAGGCCAGTTTAGCTTGAGGTCGAGCGTACGTGGGGTTGAGGCATAGCTGTCATAGCTTCCGCATTATAAAAGCATCGGTCATTTATCTTGTTTTCTATTCTCTTGTACGCCTGTACATTAGATTGTTCTGATAACCTATGAGATTAATATTCTTAAATTCAGAATTGTTTATGAAATGAGAGATGTGAGATGTTGTGATATAGAGAGCAGGGTGGCTCCAGGAGAATAAGAATGGATGATTTAGAAGTGTGGATGTTTTTCTACAGGTTTTGGGTTGTCCATTTTTAGGGGAAGTTCTGTCAAATTTTTGGTAGAATTTCTTCTAAAGTGGGCCCCGCAGGGCCTCTTCGGATTTCAGGGTGAAATCCGGGGCGGGTCCTGTCACATGCCGTCGCAAAAGCTGACTTTTCGCGACGGAAAAGTTTTCCGTCGCAAATTTTCGAAGCAATTGCAATTGTTTTTAGTAGTGTGTAACAGTCTTGGCTTGTCTAAATTTTGGCGAAGAGGAGAATCAGGAGATCATTGGTATCATGCCATGGTTTAAGGCTGCCAAGAATTTTATTTTCTCATTATGTGGTTTGATAAAATTATCTGGTTTGATAAAAATTATTGATATTGTAATATATATTTTTTTTAATTTATAATATTGGTAGTCACCACTATTAAGATGGAGCCACATATTTTATATTAAAATAATGCAAAAATGAAGTCACCAATAAAATGAATGAAATTGCTGGTGGTGATGAGACCCACAGTTTTCAGTCACCAAAAAAGTGTTGGTGGTTTCTTGGGTATGTGTCACGGCAGCAACAGAAATCATCAAGTAATAGTGGCAAAGTCCGTGTCTATTGTTATCCCCACACCAATCATTGATGTCTATAGGATCAACACACACCATTCTCAATGGTGGTGTTAGGCCAATTTTGTGGTAGTGCAAATACTTGTAGAAGATTTTATGATATTACTTCCTTGAAGAAACAGATAACAAGCTAATCCATATAAAGAAGATCGAGTGTTCAAACACGATCCCTAAAGACCCTCAACAACTTACCCTTGATTTATATATAGAACAAACCATAATCCTACTTCACTTAAATTTTACTCTATCACACCTATGTACAACGTAAGGCACAGAGTAAGGGAGCAAGCTGTGATGAACAGTAAAGTATATATGGTGATATAAACAGCAGGGTATGTTCTGCAGCTTCCAATACGGTGAATAGCTTGGTCAGCTCTCTCTCTCTCAAGCACGATATTTTTATCGTGGATCAGATAAGAGACTATGACTGTTCGTAATATGTCGATCACCGCAATCCACTTGTTTAAGCTGCAGACGTAAACGTCTACTTCTCACTGATAATAACTAATATTTCTTGTTCCACAGAAATTATTTTATTTGCTCGATTGAAGCTTCTTTCGTTATAATATTGCATACAAAACGACCACTGATCCATCGAGAAATTTCTTGCTTGTTGAATCCTTGATATGACATTTGCTAGGTAGAACATCCATGTCTTTCACCAATTGACTTGCTATTATATATAAATATATATGACGAACATATATATTAATACACGTACATCAGCATTACTAGAAGACTAATTAATTTGCGTTCTTTAACTAATTTTTACCCGTCCAACATGAAGAAAATAGTTGGCCTTACGAAGACTAAAGATGTGATCGATGGACTTTAATTAATTCTTTTTCTTTCAATAATTATGTAGCGATTAATTAGTAGTACGGCTGACTCGCTTTGAAGAAATTTCTCATGATGACTATGAAGCTTTCACACGTGAAATTTGAAGTTTTACTATTCTTCATTTCTTTGTATCCAACTGCAACGCACTGTCCTTTCATGAACAGTATGTAAGTGGGTTTGTCTAGAGTATGTTTACTATTCTTCATTTCTTTGTATCCGACTGCAACGCACTATGCTTTCATGAACAGTATGTAAGTGGCTTTGTCCAGAATGGCAGAATGTGTTAGTGAGTAAACTGACTTCATATACTAGTAGATTGACTCCATGTAGTGTTTAGTCTAGGGCTATCACTCGGTCGGTTAGAATCGATTATAGGTATTACCAACTTCAAAACTAAAACTTTCGGTTTCAAAACTGAGTTATCAATTACCAACCAAAATTTTCTGTTTTTAATTATATCTACCAAATTTGGTATTTCGGTTTTCGGTATTACCAACTTTAGAATAATTAATTCTTTATAATATAAATTAGAATAAACAAAACTAGGTTTTTGAATTTTATAGTCATAAACGTTGTATTCATCTACTAATTATAGCTTTCTTTTGTATATATGACATCAAGTTCTAGCAATTTTCAATAAAACTAGGTTATTTAACCATCTTTGACTAATTACTTAAAATACATGTACTCTTAATGTAGTATATGTAGTAATGTTCATACTATTATAAAAGTTTTTATGTTTATTTCTTAATATATATGTATGTGTATTGAAAATTATAGTATATAAATCTAATACTTAGATAATCGGTAGATTCGGTATTTACCAAAACCAAACCAACTTTTTCGGTAATTTTCGATTTTGGTTTTATCGGTCTCGATTACCAAAAAGTCGGTTTACCAAACCTAAAACATTGGTTGGTATTCGGTCGGTTTGGTAATTACCAAACCAAGTGGCAGCCCTAGTTTAGACTAATTCAGGTCTGGTTTCGAGCAAGTTTGCAACATAACTGCATAAAACTGGTATATAATGATAAAACGTTGTTTATCTAGAGTATGCTTTAATGTACTGATGCATAAATATATATGTGTGTGTGTGTGTACAGTCCTTCTATGCTAAGGAGATTCTTACATATTAATATATAAGGATTTTCTTGATATACATACTTTTCGATCGCATATTCATATCTCGACCATTTAGTTTTAAAGTATATATAAGTAGATCATCTCTGCAAATTTTCAGCCAAATTGATAATCATTAAGGCATTCAAAACTGCGATTTACAATTATGAACACAAATTGTTCAGGTTGGCCAGATTCGGTTTGTTCATTGATTTAATCTAGTTCGATACCTTCATAATGATCAATTTGGTTGAAAATTTTCAGAAATGATCTATACATTAAGACCTAAAAACTAAACAGTTGAGATGTGGATATGCGATCGAAAAGTAAATATCAAGAAAATTCTTATATATTAATATCTAAGGACTTTCTTAATAGAGAAAAGTTATATACACACACTGCAGTGACCGCACCTTCTCGATGAATTGTTCTTATCTAATTATTAACTTTTGGAAAATGATTTGTGGCCTCAATGAGGCCTAAGATTTGTGGTCTCAATCTTAGGTGTCATGTCATGTCACCTACACACATCACCTATTTGCCAAATCATACCATGTAATTCTTGAGTAAAAAGACTATCTTATCCTTCCAAAATCTAATGGCTCTAAATTATTTTGGTTTTCATCTAAAAATAAAATATATTATTTTAGTTTCTTTTTCTTTTTCTTTTTCTTTTTTTCGTTATATATATAATTATATATATATATATAATTCGTCAAAAAAAAAATTATATACAAATATGTGTTTGTGTGTATAAATATATATATATATATATATATATATATATATTAATGTCATAATTCTAACCCACAAAATAAAATAAAAATTGATTAAAAAAAAAGTCAAATTTAAAATTGATTCCACAAAAATGGAAAGAAAACATATTAATATCTTAATTATAACCCATCAAATTTGGTAAATTGAAGTAATATTCAACTCTTTTAATAAATGAATTTAATAAAATTAATGGAAGATTAGTTTACCTTAAACTAACAAGTTAATTAGAAAAGTCAAAAATTAAATTGGATCCACAAAAATGGAAAGAAAATGTATTGAAATCATAATTAAAACCTATGAAATCTGGTAATTGAAGAGGTAAGAAAATATCATTAATAAATTGAATTGATAAGATTCTAGATTCCATCATTTCAAAATTTCTCAATAATTTAATATTGTCTCATCCAAACGCAACATTAGGAAGTGTTCCTTAAAGGTCAAGTGAGACTTCATTAATACAACTGTTCGTTTATTTTTACATGAAAAAACAATTATAATGTTATTAATACTATGTAGAAATTCAATGAACAATAGGTGTATAACACAGCAATAATCAAAGAAAAAGTGCAATTAAGGAATGTGTAAAATAGAAGTCATCGTCCACATTAACATTAAAGTCAACTAACATGTCTTACACGAACAAATAAGTAATAAGTAGCTAATAATGAGCCAGTAAAGTTTATTAGGGACTTTTCCCTAATGGCATATTCACACTGAAATAGAAATCATCATCCATACTGAAATTTAAAATCAGCTAACATGTCTTACAGTAACAAATAAGTACTAAGTACTAAGTAGCAAATGATGAGCTAGTAGAGTTCACTGAAGACCTCTACCTAATGGCATGTTCACACTTAAATAGAAGCTATCATCTACTGAAACTGAAAGAGCTAACATGTCTTGCATGAACAAGTAAGTATTAAGTAATCAATGATGAGCTAGTAAAGTTTATTGAGGATCTTTTTCTAATAGCATAATTACACTAAAACAGAAGTCATCATCCACATTGTATTACAGTAACAAATAAGTACTAAGTAGCCAATAATGAGCTAGTAAAGTTCACTGGGGACCTTTTCCTAATGACATAATTACACTAAAATAGAAGTCATCATCCACACTGAAATTTAAAGTTAGCTAGCATGTCTTACACGAACAATAAGTACTAAATAGCTAATAATTAGCCAGTAAAGTTTACTAGAGACCTTTCCCGAATGGCATATTCACACTAAAATAGAAGCCATCATCCATTGAAACTTAAAATAAGCTAGTGTATCTTGCACGAACAAGTAAGTACTAAGTAGCCAATAGTAAAGTTCAACGGGGAATCTTTCCCTAATAACATATTCACACTAAAATTGAAGCCATATATCATTCACATTGAAATTGAAAGTCAGCTAAGTACTAACATGTCTTATACGAACAAAAAAGTACTAAGTAGCTAATAATGAACAAGTAGAGTTCACTGGAAACTTTTTTCTAATGACATATTTACACTAAAATAGAAGCTATCATTCACATTTAAAAATCATTATTGTCTATTGAAAACTATGGGATCAACAAAACAAGTATACTTTCAAAAATTAATTTCCTCATGTGCAATATATTGTATTCCATATTAAGCAATTTCTTTTCAGATATCAACTTCCCAATCAATTTAGATATCTAGGTTTTCAATCACCAGATTTTATGAGTTAAAATTATGATTTAAATACATTTTCTTTCCATTTTTGTGAATCCAATTTAATTTTTGACTTTTCAAATTAACTTGTTAATGTAAGGTAACTAATCTTCCATTAATTTTATTTATTAAAAGATTTAAATATTACTTTAATTTACCAGATTTCATGGATTATAATTACGATATTAATATATATAATATATATACACACCACATTCATTCTCCATCAAAAATATATAAATTTTTTGGGCGAATTATATATATATATATACATATATATATAACTTTCTTTTTAACGAATTATATATATACACCCATACTTTTTTTTGAATATGTATAATGAAAAAAAAATCCAAAATAATGAAAAAGAAAGAAAGGAAAAAAAACCAAACAATATTTTTTTTTTGAAGAAAGTCAAAATAATTTAGAGCCGTTATATATTCAACAACATATATATATATATATATATTTTGACGAATTCTAGATAAATATATATATATATATATATATTCACAAAAATATATAAATATAATTTTTTTTAGACGAATTATATATATATAATAAAAAAAGAAAAAAAAATAATGTATCTTTTCTAAAAGAAAGCTAAAATAATTTAGAGCCATTAGATTTTGAAAGGATAAGATAGTCTTTTTATTCAAGAATGACATGACATGATTTGACAAATTAGTAAGGTGTATAGGTGACATGGCTTGACTTTTATACCACAAAATGCAACAACTTTTATACCTAAGATTGAGGCCACAAATCTTAGGCCTCATTGAGGCCCTATATCATTGCCCTTAACTTTTATACCACAAAATGCAACAACTTCCGACTTTTTCTCGAAAGTTAAAAGCACCACCATGCTGTTATATATGATTGTAATGAAATAGGGTCCGTATGGCCGGTACGCTTACCAAACAAACATTTGTCTACTTGTGATAACATTTGCATTGTCTATGACTATATGTATATTGCAACTTTTATTTAACGCACTCTTAGAGTAATCTACTAACTTAAGTATTCTCCTTATCTGTCTCAATGAAAGAACCATAGTGTATATTCTGGGTGCACGATATGACCGTAGCTATAACGCGCGGTTGACTTGACTCGACCGGGTTTTCTGAAAACCTTGGTTTCCTAGCAACAGAGTATCACATAAGAAATCTTGTCTCACAAAATTAGTCGCAATCTCTGTAGGGACAGGTCAATTGGGGATATTATTATTCTACGAAGACTATGTTGTTATAAATTGAACCTAGTGTCATTGTTTCTTTGCAATTGACCTCGAAGTGCTCCAAGACTCCAAGTACTAGAAAGATAAATCGTAGATTTTTCTCTGAACACAACTTCCAGCTTATCCAATGTGGAATTTATGTTTTTGTTTTTCAGATTGTCAAAATTCTGTATACTCTTCGGCCTCTACCGTGAAGGTAAGCATTTGATCATCGTTGGATTTATCTTGTGAAGTGTGAAGTTTCTTTAAGAATGTTTGTGAAGAAGCTCTAACTAACGTCGTTAATTTACGCAGCAAAAGATAGTTATAAAGGTGCAATTTAGCTCTGAGAAACGCAAAACTGAGGCCTTCAAGACTGCCGCCGGCTTTAAAGGTATGCATCATAAACCAAATATCAAATATCTTTTTCAACAAAATATCAAATATCTTTTGTGTAAAAGTAGACAAACCCAAGTGCTGATATGTAGAATAAATTGGATAACTATACAGGTGTGAGCAGTGTGTCTATAGAAGCAGACAAAGACCAAGTTGTTGCGATCGGAGTCGGAATTGATTCGGTTTGCTTGGCCAAATTGTTGAGGAAGAAACTCAGCTACGCCCAAATAGTAAGTGTTGAAGAAGTGAAGCCCGAAGAAAAGAAGCCAAAAGTTGAAACTATTCCAATTCAATGGACATCAAGCTGTGCTCAATATCCTGTGTGCGATGTTTTCTACTGGTGATCGAACTTGAGCACTTTTAGCAACGTTCAATTTATTTCCCCCGTCAAAATACAATATTCTTCCAAGAACTAGTGTATATGTTTGGTATTTTTTTTTTTCTCTCTCTCTCTCTTTTCAGTAGCCTTGTAGACTTGTATGTTTCGATTTTGACTGCAATTTGTTCAATATCTTGTGTTAATCTTCTATTTTCTTCTCTGCATTTTGTTTAATTCGTGAGAAGTAAAACTTTAAGATTTTTACGAAATATGTGATCTGAAAGTCTGAGCAAAACCAAAGCATAAAGTATGGTGTCCCCCTCTGATATTGAGGTTGAGCATTTGTACAAATTTGGGCCCGAAAACCCGGAAAACCCGGCCCGAAAAATTTCGGTCCGAGCTCGGGCCCTATAAATTTTGCACGGGCCGGGCCCAATCCCAACCCTAGCTAAGATTACATATCATTTCTTAAGGCAGCCATTGCTTCCTTTGAACTGGGGTAAGATCATGTGGTCTCATTATATAACACCAAGAATGTCCTTATTAACATGGAAGGTTTTACATGGTCGTGTACTTGCTGATGACTTTTTGCAAAAAAGAGATGTATCTATAGCTTCAAGATGTGGTCTTTGTTGCAAAGGTTCAGAGTCTGTGGACCATATTTTTCTTAATCGCTCATTTGCCTTTTCATGATGATGTTAGCAAAGGCTGAGTTTTGTTTTTTTTTTCCTTTTTCTTGTCTTGTCTTCTCTTTTCTTCTTTCTTCTTTCTTCTTTCTTCTCCTTTCTCAATGCATTTCCGCAAATACTATCGGAGGCAATTAGATTTCGTTCCCTTGATAGCGTTGACTATAGTTGACTCGTATTGAGAAGTTCTTCCTTTTGTCGGAAACTCCATTTTACTCCAATTTCAGATCATATTATCTCGTTTCCGCAATTCCGCTTATTTTCTACACAATAAATAAAAATGGATTAATTACATAATAATTGACTTGAGGATTAGCTTATTTCTAGTGTTTTAGATACAATTACATGCATAAAAATGCGTGTAATTGGAGATTTATGGGATTAAGGTTTGAATTATGTTCTCTTCCTAACTCATTAATTGAAGTCTCGCAATTTGGTCTTTAGAGACGTAGTGCTCAATTAAGAGAATTATGGATTGTTTGTTGAGGAATGCTAGCAACCTTCCCCTCCAACCTTTCCCTTTCTACCTTCCCCATTCATTGCATGCTATGTGGATTCATTTATTATTACAATCTATGTATTTACTACCTTGAAAAAACAACTAATTTCATTCCATATTTTACCCTTATTTATGTTTGACCCTATTAAATGCTCTCTATTAATATGAATAATAAAAAAATAAAAAATAAAAAATAAAAGCTCTTGACTCTTTTGTTTTTCTAACATTTTTTTTCATTTCTTATATTTCGTAAATTCTTCAACGAAAATTTTTCTTTTATTTATTTGGTCATGTTCCATAATACTGAGACTTTTTTTTATATAAAACCCACAAAAGACAAAAAGAAAAGAAAAAAACAAAAAATAAGATGATAATGCTCACTGACATGGCAGCTGCAAATTTTTTTTTTTTTGTTTTTAACATTCTCTTTGATATATGTATAAGTAAAGCAAACGTTTGGCTATTTTTTTTTGTTTCAATTCTGTCTTTTTTCTTTTTAGGAAAAAATTTGAAGTATGTTCTTAAATATATATGTACATATTTGCAATATATGTACATATTTACGTATGTATGCCCACAAGAGAATATAAATTGCAAATAAAAAGGATTCACAAAAGAAAGAAAAAAGTTGAAAAGCTAAAATTAATTACTTAATTAAATGCATGTGAAATTAAATAAGGGTAAAGAGGGGAAGTGAAAACTTGTCTTTTAATTGTATTAATTATTTGAATTTTTTAGATTGTGGAATACACATGACATGCAATAAATGGGAAATGTAGAAAGGAAAATGTTGGAAGGGAAGGTTGCTAGCATTCCTTTTGTTTGTTTTACCACAGTATTATGGTTCATTTGGCAAGCAAGGAACAAGGTGAGGTTTGATGGGGTGACAATTCATGTATCAATGATTTGACATCTAATTACAGGACATATACAAGAAGCAAGTCGGCTTGCGAAAGGCTCTATGAACAACTTAATTCAAGATCTGCAAGTGGTAAAAGCTTTTGGTGCACAATGTAATCCTTGTCCTGTTCCAGGATAACTGAGGTTATTTAGCATCCTCATCCTCTTGGGTGGGTTAAGATAAACTCAGATGGTGCGTGGAAAAGTGATTCTGGTGTTGGTGGCTATGGAGCTATCAATTTTCTTGGTGTTTTTTCTTCAAATTTAGACATTCCTAGTTCCATTGCGGTGGAGGTAATGGCAGTGATTAAAGCTATTGAATTAGCTTGGGTTCGGGAATGGAAGCATATATGGCTAGAGGTAGATTCTTCTCTTGTCCATAATTTCCTACGCTCTCCCCATTTGGTTCTGTGGCAATTAAGGGCTCAGTGGCAGAATTGTTTGCACCGTATTTCGATGATACATTTTCGCTAGTCTCACATTTTTCGGGAAGGTAATAAAGTTGCAGACTTGTTGGCAAACTATGGTACTACTTCCACTGAAGAGCCTACTTGCTTTTATGAAGATAATGTAGCTTGCATCGAACAGATGAAGCTGGGTTATATCAAGGGTGATAATACAAATTACATATCGCCTAAGTTTTTCTACAATCAGCAACAACAAGCTCTCCCCAAAATTCAAGTGAATCAAGTAAGATCTGAGAAGAATGTGGCAGATTTGTTTACCAGATCATTGCCTAAGGTCATATTTGAGAAACATGTGAAAAACATAGGAATGAGAAGACTTTCCAAACTCCCTTGACTAATGTAAAGGATTAGGGGGAGGTGTAGACTTCAGGGGGAGTCTAACACGCACATGTCATACTCAAATGTAATAGATGCGTTGTGCTCTTTTCCTTCGACCAATGTGTATTTTTTGTTCCACAGAGTTTTTATTGTTACTTGACGATGTTTTTAGTGAGACAACAACTCATGCACCATTTCGTCTTTGACTTGACACAAGGGAGAGTGTTAAAAGAAAAGCACATTATGTGTCTTCGTCAAAATGACTGACGAAGAGTTGACTAAGAGAGAATTAAGGAATTGCAATTACAGTTCAATTAGCATTTAGTATTATTATTGTAATTGATATTTCCGTTGTAATTCTATCCCTATATAAAGGGGCTATAAAATGAAATGAGCAGACTAATTCCCATTTACTTTTACAGATTGCAAAGGCGAGTAATTTCTTTGTTTGGGTTTTAATTCACCCAGCCCTAATTAAATAGACATCCAATTTACTAATTCTGCGTAGAACTATGTAATTACTAATTAAAAACTCCATTACAGCCGTTAAACAGGCATTTGTGCAATCTCCTTCCAGAATTTGCACAATCTCCTTAACGCAAGTTCTGGAATGCACCGAGTGGGCCCAAATGACGTGGCAATATCTGGACCACCTATTTGGTTAACAAATGGGACCATCGTATTTCATCTTCTAGTTTTGGCCCCATCACCTGTTAGTATTCATTTGGTCTCCGACGATCAGAGTCTGCCCGAACAACTACACAGACGATGCAGTCACCATGCCGGAGTCGGCCTGAACAATTGCCCCGAGGAGACTGATTCTAGGTATGCCCAAATTCACTAGTTTCGAATTCAAGCCATTGTAGGATTTATTTTTTATTTTTTTTAATTGCTAATACTTGGTCAGATATTGGAAAATTATACATAGGCTCAGCTTGTTGATTATGTATCAGGGTGAAGAAGACAGTCCCTGGGAACCCAAAAGGCCCAGATGACCATTTTCTATGGTGGGCAAGAGTCATAATGTTTGACAATTTTCCAGCAGAGAAGGCAAAGGAGATGATGATCTTAGCAAGTAAGGAAAGCTCCAAGAGCCACCACAACGCTCATGTTTCTATCCCGTTCAAGGCCAACACCAACACGGCGTTTGCCTCTCATATATATGGGAGAAAAGCTTAAAACTGATGAGGAACAGAGAGAGGAGAGATTGGCTTGGTTTCTATCTCATTGCAGAGAGTTCTATATTGAAGGAGAGTAGGGATGGCAATGGGATTAAATTACCATCTCCATACCCTCCTCAATCCCCCTAATAAGATACTAGGGATTCCCCGTCCCCGTCCCCATTAGGGATTAGGTCCACATACCCGCCCCAATTCCCATTAACAATAGGGTCCTTGACCCAAAGCACCAAAATAACAAAAAATTATCTCACTTACCTCAGCAATAAATTTTTATTCTCACTAACCCAATTTACAGTAAAATGACTATTCTGCCCTCAACCTAATTAAATAACTACTATCCTGCCATTCTCTCTCTCTCTCTCTCTCTCTCTCTCTCTCTCTCTCTCTCTCTCTCTCTCTCTCTCTCTCTCTCTCTCTCTCTCTCTCATCCCTCCAAGCTGCTCTTTCTCTTTCATTCTCCGATTCTCCGATCTACAATCTCTCTCTCTCTCTCTCTCTCTCTCTCTCTCTCTCTCTCTCTCTCTCTCTCTCTCTCTCTCTCTCTCTCTCTCTCCCCGCCATGGATGCTCCGGAATCGGAAGACTAATCTGATCGCCTCGCCTCGTCTCGCCTGACCCAGCCCTTCACCTCCCAGTATGCCAACTCGTACCAAATCGAGCTACTCTCTCTCTCTGCCATGGCTCCTACCAGATCGAGCTACGTATGCCAGCTCGTACCAGATTGAGCTACTCAATGGAGCCCCACATGGCTTCTCCTGAACTCGGCCGGAGTTAAATCGGAGAACCGAGTGACTGCCTGAGGATGACTTGACGGTTTCAGTGGTGATGGATGTGAAATGGAGTAAGGAAGAGGGTTTGAAAAGCTTGGGGAGGAGTCCAGCCGGCTCGACTCAACTAAAGACCTCAGAGTTCAGTTCATGTTTGAGGGTTTTAAGCATGGATGGGATGGCGAGGAGCTTGGTTGATTAGCTCACTTTGCCTGTAGCATGTAGAAAGATGCCGAAGAGCTATTTGAGCTCCCTTTTCTCAGGTACAAAGAAAAGGAGTTGTTTTTTGGCATTTGCGGCTAAGGTATAAAATTCATGTGTTATTGTTATTGTTCTGAGTTTTCTTTTTGCACAGATGAATGTGATGGGTCAATGGCTTTGAAATTAATGAATTGTAAATGAAGGTGGCCTTGTGATTTCCTAGTTGTTTTATGGAAAAATGGAGATGTGTATGATGGGTTTGGGTGGGTGGAAGAGGTCCAGAGGAGTGGGGTATGGAGTTTCCGACTTTGGAAGCATCTGACTGTAAGTTTGAATGGGGTAACATACCAATTTTCTAATAAACTAGTGGTGGGCCCAAATGTGTCCTTTGCTTTCAGATCGACCGAATTCTTGATATGGTTTGTAAATGAATGTCTTCAAGGTTTTAATATACTATTATTGATGGTCTGCAAATATTTTTGGAAGTATGCATTAAAAAACAAAATCTGGAAATATTAACTTGATCATCATCCTTAGACTTGGTAATATGTTACTATTGGGGGGGGGGGGGGGGGGGGGGAATAAACGTCTATTAGCGGGCAATAGACGTTTTAAATTGACGTAATTTTCTCATTTTTTTCTTTAATCAAAGTTTATTTGTCTAAATTTAGGGAAATTAGTTCTCATTTCAGTGATCAAAACGTCTATTGTGGGGCGATGAACGTCTATTGGGGGCCATAGACGTTTTAAATTGACGTAATCTTCTCATTTTTTTCTTTAATCAAAATTTATTTATCTAAATTTAGGGAGATTAGTTCTCATTTCGGTAATCGAAACGCCTATTGGGGGCAATAAACATCTATTAGCCATAAACGTCTATTGGGGGCCAATAGACGACTATTGCCCTTCTATTGGGGGGCAATAGACGTCTACTGCCCCTCTATTCTCTACTGGGAGCAATAGACGTCTATTTGGGGCAATTGAGGTTTTTCAAAAAATCCAGTGGGCAGCGGCAGATGACAGGAATCCGGCGACCGGTGATGGGGCTCCGGCGAAGTCTCATATGGTTTCTTTCTCTTCCATTTTCTCTCTCTCTCTCTCTAAGTAACACATGGGTAAGGGTAAAATGGTATTAAAAAAAATTAAAAAAACAAAAAAAACAAAAAAACTTTATGAGGTATTAGGGAAGACTCTCTTAGAGTGTTTTGGGTAAGAATGAATTAAAAAAACTTAATGGGGTAAGTGGGAAAAAAATCTCTAGAAATGGGGTGAATGGACAAAAACCCTTAACAATATTACCAATTTATTATATAAAAATTTATACAAACAATTATGGATTGTAAAATATGAAGTTAAAATTGAACATCAAAATAAAATAAATTTCTTATTTCAATCAAGGAAAATTAACATGTTGATAAAGATTTTTTATTAAAAGAATCTTCATTTTTTGAACATATTTATTAACAGAATTTAAATATTGACAAAAAGATGAAGTTTACATAAATATTTATTTATAAATAATATCAAATATATATATATATATATGTATTTCGTATAATTCTTATTGGGTGGGTATGGGGATGGGGATCAAAATATCATTCCCGCCCCGTACTTGATTTCAGAATTCAAATACTGGGGATCCCCATCCCCGTTACCCGATTTTCCCCGAATTTCTCCCCATTAGGGTCGAATATCCTATGGGTACCCTACCCGATGGGGATTTTTGCCATCCCTAAAGGAGAGGTAGAGAAACGAATGGTAAAATAGTCAATTCGACGTTCGGTACATTTCCACCTGGGTGCATTCCAGATAGGGATGGTAATGGGGCGGGTTGGGGATGGGGATAATAATATCATCCCCATCTCCGAGGTAATTCTCCACCCTCATCCCCGCCCCAATCCCCAATAAAAATATATTGGGGATTCCCCGTCCCCATCCCCACTGGGGACGAAGCCTCTAAATCCCTAATAAGAATTTTAAAAATAGAATAAATTTTTTCTCATATTGGTTTTTTTAAAATCAAAATCTACAACAAGTAAAATTAAAACATAATTAAATTCATAAATCATAATTCAGTGAGTGCAAAAGTCAAACACCATTTAAAGTAAAAGTGTAGCCATTAAAATAAAATAGTAAAGGGTCAATGATAAAAGATGTCATTTTGAAGTGCCTTATTATAATTCAATTAACACAATTGTCCCCATGATAATTTAAGTCACCTCTTTACAACCTACCACTAGAGTTAAACTTAATTACAAAAACTGCCACTAGCATCTCTCTCTCCCGAGATGTCCAAGCCCATTTGAACCCTTATCCATACCAAAATATATATATCTCTCTCCAATGGCTCCCAGTACGTCTCTGACCTCTACACTGTCACCGCCGGGGGCCACAACGAGTCCAGCTCAACTTGCCACAGAGGAATGTCGCTCTCTTCCGCAAGATCATCCCTCCGCTCACCAAGTACTTGCCGGAGACCATTTTCCTGATTGTGTTGAATCCGGTACTTTGCTAAGGTCATAATCCGGCCGATCGTCCATCAGTTCGATTCGCAACCATGTTCGAAGCACATGTAAGGCTCTTTCTGATTTTTGCTCTCTCAATTTTGATGGTTTAGTGTTGAATTTGACTATCTGTGTTG
Source organism: Rosa chinensis (assembly GCF_002994745.2). NCBI lineage: Eukaryota > Viridiplantae > Streptophyta > Magnoliopsida > Rosales > Rosaceae > Rosa > Rosa chinensis. Next base: position 81,096,512 of record NC_037092.1, on the reverse strand, counting down.
CTTTGATTGTTGAAATTTGATGAAAGCCCCTTCGGCACTGTCCTTTGCTTGATTGTTATTGTTTATGTGTTATCTCTCACAAATCTCACTCTTTCGCTTTACGAAGATCAAGTCAGCCTCGTCGATTGGTAAATTTCAATCTCGTATAGCTTAAGCGATTTTGATTTTCTATTCTTACTTGCTCGATTTCTCTAAATGAAATGGAAGTTGATTCTCCCCTTATTGAGCTTTGAATTTGATCATTTTGGAGTTGAATATCTATTTTGTTTTCAATCCGAGCTTGAATTCTATTAACTTCATTGAATATGCTTGGAATTTGAAGTTGATTGGTTTGTTATCTTTTTCTATGAACAGTTGGTGTGTTGCCTTTTTCTATGAATCCGAGTTTGAAGCTTGAATTCAAATGTGAAAATATGTATGTGGTTCTTTCAAACCCTGTGAACGATTGGTTTGTTGCCTTTTTCCATCTATAAGAATATTGTTCCAAAAGCTTTTTCAATTGTTCCCTTTTGGACTTGCATTAGCTCTTGATCACCAAGTAGGATCATCTTCATATTGCAAATTCAGAACGTAAAGGATAAGATATTTAAGTAATATGAAGATAAAGAAACTAACTCCTATCTCATAAAAAATGTCTCATGCAGATCCATTGGCTTTTCGATTCCAATCTCTCCAAGGCTCCAACTCTCTCAATCTCTTCAAAATCTTAATCCAAACTCGATCAATTTCTAAGTTTTTTTTTTCTTGTAGACTCATTGGCTTTGGCATGAAAACTCATAAAGAACATTTCAAAGTTTCTAGTTTCTTGAAGTAATGAACTAGTGAACTGTACTGTTGTTGATTTGAAATTTTTATAATTATGTTATTTGATCTTTCGTGCCTTTTTCATAGTTGGAATGTGATATTTAATAGATTATATTGCATTGACATTCCATTGAAGCGGGGCAGGGCAATTGTGCAGGCTGTGACCCATTACAATGACCCGAATATACTTGCTGATGTGAGCTGTGGATTGGGTGAGGCTATGGTTGGACTGAATTTGAATGATGCCAAGGTCGAAAGGTTTGTGAATCATTCCAAATAAGTGTGAACTTTGTTTCTTTGTTCACCAAGTTCTTTTTCACATTTTGTTCTTAGTATTACAGTTCTATTAGTGGTGATCAGGGAATAGTGTTGGGCTTGGTGGGTTTTATTAGTTTAGTAGTTTTACATGTAAAACAAAAAAGGAAAATTATGGTTATTTGAATTTGTTGCTAAGAATATGAAGTTCTGTTTCTTCGTCCATCTGCTTATTTGATTTCGAATTTGATGTTTTGAACATCATTTGCACTATCCATGCTTGAAATTTTGGATAGTCTAACTAGCATAGCATCAAGTTTGGTTCACTTTGTAGCAATTTGTTTGGTTCATTTGTTCTTATCATAATTATAGTTCTAGTTTTCTAGTAATGTTAATTAGTTGGATGTGGATGGTTTTTCTGCTGCAGGAATCAATTACATAAGCATTTAGGTGACACTAGACATGCTTCACTGAAGAGGTGAAGAACCAGTGATGGAACCTTGCTGAATATTGGATTGATGCGAGTAAACTATGAACCATGCTTCAACAGATTATCTGCCCTAATATGCTACATGAGATGACACCGGCCTTGTTTTGCTTCGCATGTATCAGTACCCAAATCTCATTTGTCTAGTTACACCCCATTCACGACATAGAAAATGTCTGCTAAAGATGAATGCATAATAATTTGTTGAAGATGAATTTGTAATAATCTGATAGTAGTTGTAGCCTTACTTCTTATTTTTCTAATATCAGATTTGTAATAATCTGATGAATTTGTAATAATCTGATAGTACTTGTAGCCTTACTTCATTTTTGTGTTTTCGATTGATCTTGATTGTTTATGATTTGCATGTGACATGAAAATTAAAATGTTTTTTTTTTTTTGAACAATTTGTGAATTTTGCTTATGTGTTTTGCTGGATGCTAAGTGGAGCATTGGAAAAGCTATGATCTTTGCTATTGTTTTTTGTTTATTTATTATGCTTATTCAATTAGTCCACTTGATCTATGCTTATTGTAAACTCTAGCTTACCAAATCAAATAACTTTTTTATCCTTTTTATGGTGTCATCATTGGAATGTTTAGTTTTCCTTAATGAAACATTATTTTTATAGATCTTCTGTTATGAACATGTCACGGGTCATATTCAATGTTGATCATAAGTCGATAGCCAAGTCATTAACCAAGTCACTGTCAATTACATGTCATTTGCCATGTTATTGGCCAAGTCACTGTTATTTCCATATCACTGACCAGGTAACTGTTAACCTCATGTCTCTGTTATCAACATGTCACTGGTCATAACAAGTCATTAACCAAGTCACTGACCAGGTAATTGTTAGCCTCATGTCTCTGTTATGAACATGTCATTGGCCAGGTCACTAGTCATATCTAATGTTGATCACAAGTCGATAGCCAAGTCATTAACCAAGTCACTGGCATGTCACTGACTAAGTCACTGACCAGGTAACTGTTAACCTCATGTCTCTGTTATGAACATGTCATTGTTCATATCTAATGTTGATCGCAAGTCGATAGCCAAGTCATTAACCAAGTCACTGGCATGTCACTGACCAGGTAACTGTTAACCTCATGTCTCTGTTATGAACATGTCACTGTTACTAGCCATGTTACTGGCCATGTCACTGTCAATCCATGACCAAGGCCCTAGTTAATGAGGTCACAAACCAAGTCATTGTTAATCTCAGGTCACCGGTCAAGTTACTGGCCATGTCACAGTCATGAACATGTCACAATCAATCCATGGTCAAGTTATTGGTCATGTCACTGACCATGTTACTGTCAATCCATGGCCAAGTCACTGTTAACCTCAAGTTATTGGCAAAGTAACTAACCATGTCACTGTCAATCCCTGGTCAACTTAGTGACATGTGTATAACAGTGACGTAAAATAGATCTCTTGTGCGTCGTAAAATTTGGTTTAAGGCATGCTTTGCAAGCCGTAAAGTCAATTTTTTTTAATAAAAAAGAAATCAATTCTCTATTGTTCCAATGTCACCCAAAAATTTTATAAATAAAAAGAATAACAAGTCTGTCTAATTCTTTGCAATCACAAATGAAGCTTATAGCAAAACCAATACAAATAAAATGAACCTAAATTACATAGGATTAAAATATGCAAGCTTGCTTTATATGTGGTAGTGTAAAGCCACTGAGGTGGATTGCCTCAAACATTCACTGCACATTCCACTTCAAATACATCTTGTTTCATAAGAAAATAGCTTCACTTTGGATCTTCATGATAAATTTCAACACTTACGGATGCCTCTTGTTTCCTCATCGAAGTTGGAACTAGACAATATTGAATAAGATATTAATAAAGAGCTACAAAATTTACTATTTCAGTTTAACCCTGAAGTTATTTCATAGAATTTACAGAGAATGCAAACCTCTCAATTCTCAAAATAAAATGATCAGGAGGAAACTATTGGTGCTCTAAAGTCAAAAAGCAAATTAAAGACCAAGGAAAAGATCGAATATAGAAATGGAATAGAGTTTACCATGTTTATATTGAACCTTGCTGTAGCTATAGTAATCTATGGTGCTAAGAACACGTCAGTCTGCAATTAGAAACATCTAATTGATCAGATTTGCTTTAAAGAGCTCAAATGGTTGGGGAAAAAGAAAAAACAACAATCAAGTCTCTTCTATTGCTTCAGAAAAACCAATTTCAAAATGGCTCATTCACATAGATATCGAACTATTGCAACTAACTGATGTCATCTCACAATGTCTTAGGTTAAAACAAGTTTTGTCAGTTCATATTGGTTAAACCAAAGAGACTTAGGTAGGAGTGAAGCTAAAGGGATGTATAAAGGAGAGAATTTTAGGAGAGACCATATACACTTCATTTCCAGTAGCAAATCTACTAGCAAAATCCTTCAGCAACTTCTCAAGAGCTACAAATAAGAGAAATGTATAAACAACTAAATTATGTAATCATCAACGAGCAACAACCTGTAATGGTTTACATGATGGAAAACTAATGTATGTGATACGAATAAAAGCATTAACACAACTAAAAAGTGGTGATTCACACATGAGATTAAAAACATACTCTACTTGAAGAGCTGTCAATCTGCAAAGTGGTAATTAATACCAGCTGCTATTATACCAGTCCTAGAAATTACAGAATTTTAGCGATGCATGAGGACACAGAAATATAGAGGATACAACAAAAATATCCTGTATCCCAATTTTCTGTAAGCAAACAAAATGTGTGTGCTGCAAATTTTTAACCAACAAAATATCAGATATCATAGTTGCACCAATCACAAGCAAATAGCAAATAAAATCCAAGCTATTTGAACCTTTGAGCTACATCTCCATCCAATTTCCAGCAGCAGTCCAATAGATGAAGAGGATGGTAGCAGGTTCAGATTTTAGATCCTATTAATGAAGCTAGTGACTTTATGTTCTTCTACTTCAATTTACTATCTAGTACTAAAATACTGTATCCGAGTGCAATCATCTTTCAACTTTCAGTTTTGAGTAGAATGTAGCACACTAAACATCAATTTCTCAAACAATTTTATGAAATGCACAATTACGAAGAAGCACGATAATAGAATTGATTCAAACAGTGGAGGCCAACCTTCTTCACAGCCAATCTCTACAACTTGGGAACTCTTTAAGCAATCGAGCCTTGGTCCGGCGAATCTCGGCATTCAGATCAACTGCATATGCCCTACTTTTCTCTTTTGAAGTAAGCTCCACTTTATGCAGATCAAAATTACTCAAAATTCAGTCTCAATTTGAAAAATAACCAAATCATAACTAAAATTCTAGTCAATTTCAAAGAGATTCGAAATTCTGAACTCTCAAAGAGATTTCATCGCTCCGAAACACACAGTTTGAATCAGAAAGAAACTGAGAAAGAGACTGAACCTGAAGAGCAGCTTCAATGTCGGACTCAATGGCGAAGTAGAGGCGAGCGAAGGCATCGTCGCCGGAGACGTTAGAGTCCTTCTACTTGTCGATGTCGTATCCATTGTACTTGTTGCAGATCGCGGCGAAGGCATTGTCACTGGAGATGTGAGAGTCCTTCTATTCTCGCCGACGGTGACGTGTTTCGAAGGATCACGGCAGAAGAAACCGATCAAAATTGTTTGAGATCTTAAGAGAGTGAGAGAGAGAAAGACCGTGAATTTTTTTCTCTGAGGAATTTTATCTCCGACCTCTGGTTCAACCTGAGGAAAGTGAAGAAGATATAATGCAGTGAGATTAACAAAGAGGAAAGAGAGGAAAGATCAGGATATGAAGATTCTCTCAGAGTTTCTCCAAACGTGGGTGAACTTTAAGGGCATAATCGGAATCAAAAAAATTAAAAACTGACCTTTTTTAACATCACTTTATTATTAATAAGGACTAAATTAATATTACTAACAATTCATAATGGACCTTTTTATCAAGAGGGAAACTAGGTGACATTTTTATCATTTCACACTCTAATGTGACATTTTCCATCATTTCCCTAATAGTAAATGTATATATTTGTAATTTATATTATAATATATATATATATATATATTAAATATATGTATATATCATTGGGGCGGGTTTGGGAATGAAGATCATAATACCATCCCCGCTCCATCCCGATCTTAGATAGTGAGGATTGGGGATCCTCTTCCCCATTCCTCATTTATCTCTGAATTCTCTCTCCCATTAAGGGCAGGTATCCAATGAAGCTCCGCCCCGCTGAGGATTTTTGTCATCCCTAATTCCAGACGATCTCTCTACTTAAAATCAAAGCAATGGATTAAATTGAGACTGATATGACATTGCGTAGGCAGAACACCCTTGTCTTTCACCAGTAGCTAGATTGACTTGCTATTCCATTTATGTTTGACGTACATCAGCATTACTAGAAGACATACCTGCATTCTTCAACTTAAAGCTTACTCGTCCGCATCCACATGAAATAAAATAGTTGGCCTAGCCTTGACGAAGACTAAGGATGTGACTGATGGACTCTAATTAATTTTTATTCTTTCGATTATTATATATGTAAAGAAGGAGAGAAATAAAAGAATAATAGCTAGTATTGTTGACTGACTTGACTCGCTGTGGAGAAACTTCCCATGATGATCCTAAAAGAACTAATTGATTATGAAGCTTTCACACGTGAAGTTTGATTGAAATTTAACTATCCTTTGAAATGCCACTGCAACACTATGGTTTCACGCACAATTAGCCGTGTCTAATTGATAAACACTAATATGAAAATGAAAGAACTTCCAGCTTTTACTTGAAAGTGAAAAGCACCACCGTACTGCTGTCAGCTAGATATGCTTGTAATAAAATAAGGTCCAGACAGATGCTATGCTTACCAAACAAACATTTGTCTATATATGTATTATCTGGGTATACATCAGCATTGCCTGTGTATTTGTTTATTGCATTGGACTAGTTTTTTTATATCAATCATTGCATTGTACTCAACGCGTTGGATTACTCTACCAACTTTTCATAGCACACTAATGTCAGTATTTTGGGTTCAAATCTGAGGGCCCGGTTGACTTGACTCGGTCTCTCTGAAAATCTTGGTTTCCTAGAAACCGAGTATTGACGAGTCAAGTAGGAGAGGATAATATTTCCTACGAAGACTTCGTTCTTATAAATAGAACATAGCTTCATTGTTTCTTTGCAACTGACCTCAAAGCGTCCAAGTCCTAGCTAGAAAGACAATTAATAGGTTTTTCTCTGAAAATCACCTTCCAAGTTTTTGTACACTCTCCTGTCTCCACCATGAAGGTAAGCCTTTTAATCCCTAGTTGGATTAATCTTATGAAGTTAATTTCGAACATGTTTGAACAGAAGGCTTAATTTAACTATTGTACGTTTTTAAATTACGCAGCAAAAGATTGTGATGAAGGTGCAATTTAGCTCTGAGAAACGCAGAACCGATGCCTTCAAGATTGCTGCCGGCACTAAAGGTATGCATCATCAACCAAATATCAAACATTTTATGGTAAAAGTAGACAAACCCAAGTACTGATATATATGATAAGCAATTATTTAAATACTGATGAGTTGCTAATTGTTTAAGCAGGTGTGAGCGATGTGTCTATAGAAGCAGGTAAAGACCAAGTTGTGGTGATCGGAGATGGGGTTGACTCGGTTTGCTTGACCCAGTCATTAAGGAAGAAGCTCCGATACGTCGAAATAGTAAGTGTTGAAGAGGTGAAAAAGCCCGATGAAAAAAAGAAGCCAGAAGTTGAGAGTATTCCAATTCAATGGACATCTAGCTATGTCCACTATCCCATGCACTATGATGTTGTGTACCGTTGGTGATCAAATTTATGCACTTCTAGCAACGTTCAATTTTTCTCCGCTGTCAAAATACAATTTTTTTTCCATGAACTCCTGGTATATGCATGTTTGATATTACCCTACTTTTCTCGTTGGCCCATCATATACGATGCCAGTAGAAAGTGATGAATAACCGATCTTTGTACATCTCTCCAGTCTCCTCCATGAATGATCTGCTCTTCTCTCACTTTTTCAGTTTTTTGTTATTGAACCTTTGTGATGATATATGTACAACCAAGGTTTACAAATTACAGTATATACATGTCACGCATGTCACTTTAACGAGAAAACTAACGGAAATACTATATTTAATAAGGACACAATACATGAGGTATCATTTAGGGTAAAATAAAATTTGTAGGTACCAAATAATACATTTTCCAATAGTTTAGGTATCATTTAAAGTTTTTAATACATGTCACATAAGCCACTTTAACGAAAGGGAAAATTTTAAGAACAATACACGACAAATGGGCCACTCTAACTTTTGTACATTCAGTTTCTAAAATTTCAAAATGATATATGTCCTTCAAAACGCGACATACTTTTAGTAAATGATGTCAATAACACCTTTAACCCTATGTCATTATTCATTTATCAAAAAGTAATTTTTAGTTCCCCCTCTAAATTTTGAGTTGGTAAGCAAATCATGGCTTGGATTATTAGTATGTGTGGTTGCACATATCATTTTGCTCCTCCATATAAATGTCATGTAAGCCACTTCAACGGGAAAGTTAACGGAAATATCATATTTGGTAATAGTGCAATACTTGAGGTACTATTTGGGGTAAAGAAAAAAATTGTAAGTACCAAATAATACATTTCGTATTAGTTCAGGTACCATTTGAAGTTTTTTTATAAATGCCACGTAGACCACTTTAACAAAAAAGTTAATGGCAGCACTATATTTGGTAACTGCGCAATACTTGAGGTATCATTTGGGGTAAAAAAAATTGTAGATACCAAATAAAACCTTTCGCAATAGTTCAGATATCATGGAAACTTCTATTCATACCTCCAAAATTGTTATTTTGACCTCTCTCATTTTTTAAGTAATAGTTGGCTATGACAACTTATGTCAAATTACCAAAAATGACACGAAAAAGGGGAAAAAATAAAACATCTCTTTTTATCTCTACGAACTATACGTAGTTTGCAGGTATGGTGTTCCGTACCTTTAGTTTGGAATACAAGTTTTGAGCAAATACAAGTTTCGATTCAAAGGATAGAAGAAAAATTAGATGCTTGCAGTACATGTGCAATCTGGGCCCGTCCCATTGGTTCCGTGTACATCACTAGCAAGCAAAGTTGAGTTTTGCTATGATAGGTTTGTTAAAACTGCAATTGATATTTCATAGTGGACAACCATGTGATATATATATATATATATATATATATATATATATATATATATATTTTGTATTCAAGTTATTGTAATTCGTCTCTACCATCTCTCTCACGTTTGTATTGCATGTCTGACAACATATTAGTTATTCGTAAAAATGAGTTTGAAGTTTATTAAGTGGGGAGGTCCAAGTGCTAATTTTTGAGATATGAAGCTCACATGTACTGTTTGGAGTTTTTACCCCATATTTTAATTGTAGGTCACTACTTTAAATGAAATTGTCTGGACAAAAAAAAAATATATATATATATATTATCATTTTTTTTAAATAAAAGTTGATTGTTAGTCAATAACCAACAGCTAATAGGCCATAGCCAACAGCTAATAGGCTATACCTTACAAAACTTACATAAGAGTTCCGGCAAGAAAATTCAGTAAAACATATTCAAACTAAAGCAAACTAATTAATATCATTGGGAAGCTCACAAGAAACTCACAATTAAGCAAGCCTATCCAAGAATGACAAAGCTTCGCCGGCCTCCTACGGAAAGAAATCATTCAACTAGCCCTCACTTGCCAATCACACAATTGTGGTACAAAAAAAGAAACTAGAAACTTCATAGAAACTTACTCACCCTTGCACGGCTTAAACCCTAAACAGAACAGCTAAGCAATAAACAAATCCTTCCACACCTGCATTTTTACCTTCCGCTTTCTTAACCCGACAACCAGACGGACGACCCCTCTTCTTCTTTAGAGCTGACCCCATTGAAATTGGAACCTCCACCAACTCACCAACCTGGAATACCTAGGGTATAATTGCCAAACTAGGCTTAAAGATTTTCTTTCTCATACCCAAATCCAACATTGGGACTCCTTTAACCGCCAGCCCAGTAGAAGACCCAGCAGAGCCCACAGCCATAATAGAATTGCCCGGCCCAGAGGTCAAACCTGCGGTCGTCGGTTTTTTCGGAGCAGCCACAGCTGCACTTGCTGCAGCACCCGGCGCCAGTCCATCCACCTCCACCATATATCTAGCCATCTCCGACATCAAGCCTAGCTCTGCAGGTCCCACAAGGAGCATCTCCGACCCCACCTCCACAAAAGCCTGCTGGCTGGGTGCTAACTCAAAGCTCGATTCCAGGCCATCTCGGTCTGACACCGCCAATAGAGCCGCCGCCGTCCCTTTAAGACCTTTGTCACACCCATCCTGCCCATGGATGAAGAATCTGCACCTCTTGTACCTAAACTCCAGAGCCACCGCCACCTCCGATGAAAAGTTGTACATGCGCCGAGCCCATATCCAACGTTGTACATCATGGATCACCCGGATCCTCTGCATCGGATCCTTCCTCACCATCATTGCTTGATCAAATCGTATAAACCGCCCCAAATTGTTTCCAAGTATCGTTAGGGATCATTCATTGCACATAGCAATACAAAGCCCCGTCACCACCACCTAAACCTCTAGGAAGCGTAGCAGTACCTCTCCAACAGCATGAATACCATCGTAATCTGCCACTAACAACATCGAATTGTTATAAAACCAAGGGTCGCCATTGAGGACATGGGTCTTTGCCTCCTGCTCCTTGAATTGGAAAACTGAAAAACCTCCTTTCTCCTACCAGATCAAAACACGTTCTTTCACTCTCCAAACACTAGAGATCGCCGTCAAGAATGATGATATCACCACGCGCTTTAGAGATAGGAGACGTCCACAGAGATAAAGGGAAACCCGGAGATACCCTAATTAGATTCAACACAGCTGCCTCAGTCCATGCATGATTAGCCACATCTTCCCCTTCCACCATCGCAGCTTAAACTTGATCAGTTTCTCCGCTAAAGGGAAACCCTAGCAGGGAGAAAAGTCGACTCTTAATACTACTTGCGCTAAAAATATTACCATGCATAAATACCCATATGATTTAACAATTGAAAATAATGGAACATTTTGAGAATATCTTTTACCAATTCTCAGAAAAGAAAAAAGAAAAAAATGTCTCTATCTTTTACCATGAAATTCTCCGGACAAAGAAATACTTCTTTTTTCTTGTATTTTGATTCAGTTTTGGGGCCAGCCATATATACAAAAGACAAAGAAATTGAATCCTAAGTGAGCTAAGAAACTTTAGCCCAACTATATAAAGAAGGCCTGAGAAAGAAGGGCCGATCAACCCACACGGACTTGATTGTCCAAAAGAAAATGGGCTTGGAAAGAAAAAACTAATCTGATTTAGATGGCCCAACTTCATAACATGCAAACTGGTCAAAGCAAGATAGAGGATCTGAAAAATAGTCGAAACCATTCTAAGGCCTCGTTTCGTTTCGTTTTTTTTTTTTTTTTTTAAACTTCCCACGAAATTTCATTGTCGGTGTTTGGTAACGTTAAAAAAGTTATCAGAAGTTGTTAAAAAATTTGTAGCTAATGCAATAAGATAATAGAAAGTGAGTAATAAATTCAAAGAAAATAAGGGGAGAACATGAATCATTGGGTCTACGAAAGAAACTACTTTCCCACATTTTTTTTTTTTGAATAAAGAGCTGGTGCGACTGCCCTCAAGCCTTGATTAATGAAACTGCCGAATACAAGAGGGGGACATTGAGCCTAAACTCCTGGTTACAATAAGTATCTAGAAAACATTCTGAAATGATATTAGGAGTCTCTACAAACTAAATGTATTCTAACAGGCACCACCTTCCCTTGTATTTCGAAAGGAAAAGAAAAAGTATTTCATTTCTTTTTGCATCCCAAACACAAGAAATGAATGAGTTTTCTTTTTCTAAGACTCCAATTTCATGAACCAAATGAGATCTAAGGGAAACCAGCAACAAGCAAATTAAACATTAAGGGCGCGATATATATTTTCTCTGACAATATTTTGCATATCCATACCCTGTAAAAGGGCTTCCCTAAAATTGTAATTTTCTATATATTTATCTTCTCAAGGGGTCGTCTAGGGTACCTTGATGTATGTCATACCTTTATTATTATTATTTTTTAATAAATTAATATAGTGGAAACCTATTGAACCGGTTAACAGATTGCCCACTTAAATGTTGACATGTGTCATTCTTAAAAATAAATTTTACTATATTAACAACACATTCTTTCTTGATATGTAATATTGTTTAGAAACAAGTAATAAATAATGTCAAAATTGTTTAAGGAAAATTGAAATTGAAAGAGAATTGAATCGTACTTTCATTGATAATATGAGCCTCTTTATATAGAGGATTACAACACATAGAATCAAAGTTATACAAGGAAAGATAATCGTACAATTAATCGGATATCTATGAATATCTTCGAGAATATCTCTAATTCAAAACCCTATTACAACTTAGTCAAGTAATCTAGAGTTTGGGCCAGACACATATTCTGGATTTACTTGAACACTTCCCCTTGTGTCGCCCAAATGTGGTGCTCCTCTCGTTGCCTCATTAAAAACTTTGCCGAGTAACAAAAATAACCTCGGTTGAAGGGGAAAAAGAGAACAACACACCCTTCACGTTTCGAGACTTTATATGTAGACATCTCCAACTGATGTCTGCATCTCCCCTGATGACTACAGTCATAGGAGTTCGGATAAATTCCGCAAACGATGCTACCAACATGTTTCTAGAAAGTGAAATTTAGGCAATGACTTAGTGAGCAAATCTGCTACACTGTCCTCAGATCGAACCTAGTTCACTTTGATCTTAAGGAGAGTCTGTTGTTGCTGATTATGCTTGGTGTTGTCGCTTTTGATGTAGCCTTGCTTCATTTATTCAAAACAAGCAGCATTATCCTAAATGCTCGTAGGCTCATCTGTGGTAGACTTTAAACCACAATTGTTCGAACATGTGTAATTATGAATCCAATCCATATACATTCACGAACCACTTCGTGAAGAGTAATAATCTCTGCATTGTTTGAAGATATAGCAACTAGGGTATGTTCTGTAGACCTCCAAGATATCACGGTCTTTACCCATGGTGAACACTTAACCAGTTTGGGAAGACTTTTATGTGGGTCAGAGAGATACCTAACATCAGCAAAACCTTCCAAAACACATGTTGTTTTGGGATGAGGATAGAAGACGCAGGCTAGTGTTGGCGGCGTTCCTGGTGTGTGATGGATCTGAATCCATAGTCTCTCTATAGGGATAAAATAAGCACATATCAATCGTACATCTCAAGTACCGAAAGATATCTTTTACAACAATCCAATAGTGTCGAATTGGCGCACAGCTATACCTAGCTAACAAGTTCACAACATATGAGATGTCTGGTCTTGTGCATTGGGGTAAGTAAAATAATGCGCCTATTGTACTTAAGTGTGACACTTTTGCCTCTAGCACATCTTCATCATCATCCTTCTGACAAAGAGGATCATTTTCAAGATCAAGATTACGGACGATCATAGGGGTGCTTGAAGGTTTAACCTTGTCAAAATGCCTAAGCATCTATCAAGTATCAACACGGTGCTCAAGTTCCAAACCGAGGCATAATCGTGTTCTCCCAAAATACTTCATCTCAAACTCAGATTTCAAGTGTTCAGCGGTTTCCCTGAACTCTTTATAGGTTTCCAATGAAGAACATGAACTGTGATAGAATCCGAAACTTGTTATGGAAATGCACAGGCATATCCCTTCCCAATCAAGTCATCACTTTAGTGAGCGTTTCAACCTTATTGTAAACCCGCTCCGTGGTCTAAAGCCACTTAACTTGAGTAAATGAAGTTCACCATGAATCTTCATGTACATTCCTTATTTAGATCCCCATAGAGATACGTCGTGACCATATTTATAAGCTGCATGTTCAGTTATTCAGAAACTACCAAACTGACAGGATAGTGGAGTGCAATGACATCCATTACGAGAGAAAATGTCTCATCGTAGTCGATTCCAAGACATTTTCGTGAGAAGCTTTGAGCCATAAGGCGAGATTGCCATATATTTTCTCATCAAGCTTTCTAACGAACACCCATTAGTCAATCAGTTTTATATAAGGAGGTGTTGGCATCACTAGCTCAAAAACCTTCCTCTTCGTTAGAGAATCGCATCTTTCCATTTAGGCCAAATTTCTCTACGTTGGCATTCATTCATCAACGGAGCATAGTTTGATATCATCGGACTTAACAAACTTATGTGCAACTACATCATCAATTATGATAGAGTTTCTATCATACATCTCATGTACACTAGTGTAAGTTTCATCGAGCTTTATATTCTCAGGAATAGGTTCTGACATTGAGACGTCCCCCAACGATAACCATAATCTGGAAGATTCTCATGAGACGGATTTTGAGTCTTCATGATCAAATGATTGAAATGTGTCAAAGTATCTTTCGAACCCACGGGCCTCCCACCCATCTTAGCTGGGGCCATGGCCTATAACGCCTGAGTGACACTCTCTTTGGCGTTGACACCATGCCTACCTCCGTGTAGAGTGGCGCTACGTCCTCTCGTAGGGACGTCAATCCTTGCAGGCATGTTTGCATCATATTTGTGTGATTTCGTCACTTTAACGGGGATCGAGATGAGACATAGTTGGGACAGGCCACGATAATTCATGTCGTTCCTGTTGAACTTCCGTGTTCTTATCTCCCCTAACGATGGGAAGACTGTCTCATCAAAGTGACATCCGCAAATCTAGCCGTAAGGAGATCGCCTACCAAGTGCATTAAGTGGCGGACGATTGTTGGAATCTCAAATCCAACGTAGCTATCAATTCGTTTGTAAGGACCCATCATAGAGTGCTGTGGCGGCGCAATTGACATATAAATGGCACACTCAAATATGCGTAAGTACGATACTTGTACTCAGTCACTAGCTGTAACGTAGAGGTAGATTGAGTGGCGGTTATGCATAGCTGCATGCAATATTGCATCACCCCAAGCGGATATAAGGAGGTTGGTGCGCATTACAAATGTCCTGACTACCATCGTAGTCATTTCCGCGAGACCATTTGGGTATGTACATGGGAATATGATGTCCAACATCAGTCCCATTGCAATAACAATCGAAAGTCTTCGATGTAAACTCTCTAGCATAGTCAAATCCAAGGGACTAAATAGGATGATTCGGGGAGTGAGCCCATTGTCATATGATATGTGCTAGGAGTGTAGCATAAGCAAAATTACAAGTGGACAATGGCACAACACGTGACCAGTGTGTTTGCGTGTCAACCAACATCATGAGATATTTAAACGTCCGCAAGTTGGTTGAATAAATCCATAGAATCTCCATGGATTCTATGTAAGAACAGAATGAGTATTTTCATATCCTTTACATGTTAGGTCTCAGTCCTAATTTTCCTAAGGAACGGGCTTTGTAAAACGAGCGAAAGGCCTTAGAATCAACCAATGAGGATTTTGGTGGGGCCTAAGCGTCTGAAACACTATTTGAAGCAAAGTTGGTGATTGCAACATCACATGGGGCGTCATCATAATGATGTACGCTATCCATGGCGTCATAGATAAGGACTATGCCAGCCCTATGCTAGTGGTGGATGGCAGCGGCGGCGGTAACACTTAGTCCAGGAATCAACTTTTGATTCATGTTTCGTTTCACTCGAAAGAAAGGATGTCAATGTGAAGTCTTTAGTAGACGGATCATCACATCATGACCAGGATGACCTATCCTGTCGTGACAAAGCTAATATGTGTCTAAATCCAAGAGATCTTCTCTCATTACTTTATTGGATTTAATTGCTCGAATAGTGACATATGGTCCATTAGAGAGATACATAAACTTCTCTCAGATGTGCTTTTGTTCGCAATCATTAGACGTATAGTAAAGGAACTCATTTATGTTCTTTACATGAGTTTTCGCATGAAATCCATTGACTATTCATATGTGCGATTTGCCTTAGGAGCGTAGAGAGTTTTTGTGACAGTAATCAAGTTGCCATTTGGCAGGGGGAACTTGGGCTATTCCATGTCCTTTAATTAATATTGATGACCCAGCCATCGTAGTCACAAAGTAATATGCTCAGAATCAAAATGGAGTCATAATGAAAAGAACTCGAAATTTTATTCATAAGCCAACGGAGTACATCATTGTCTCTTAACCATTAGGAGAATCTAATCCAAATGCTAGCTAATGAAAAACAAAGGTAGTCGTTTGACTTCTTTCAGTAACTCCAAAGTAAATATGACCAGGTGAGTAGGGAGATGTGGGTGGAGCAAAGCTCGCTAAGTACCACTTATCTCAAAACCTTCCTAGATATCAAACTCATTTTGGATGAGCCTATGTGAAGAAAAACTAAACCAATGGCATTTACTATAAAGTATATGGCAATTGCCTATTACTTTTCTTGGAAAAATAGAGACTTAAATAGAATTGGCAATCTATTGATCCCAGCCAGATTTGTAATCTTCAACCCTTCACTCTAGATCATCTTCTTGATCTTCTTGTTCTACATAGTGAGCTTCTCTTGCTTCACAATATGTTGTGTAGGCCGTGAAAATTTCTTCACGAGCTCTACAAATGTATGCCCAATGACCGGATACTCCACATCAAGAACATACATCTCTTTGCTCAGACTCCATTGATTGAGGCACTTTGAAAGCGTCATTTAGATGGATCTTAGTGTTGGTGGCACCACCAACATCCCTCTCTCTTTCCACGTTGACATATTCGGTTCCGTGTTCGCCTATTTTGGCGGTTACCTTCCCTAGTAGAGCGATTATATGGACCAGAACATCCAAATGTATCCCTAAGATTAGGGTTTCGCTTTTAGCGCCCCTCTTTGGGGCGTGACTATAATTGGATTCCGGAATATGCTATGTTCCCACGGATCTCGAGTTATAGTTCTTCACAAGAATGTTATTATGCTTTTCAGCAACATTCATAGCTCCAATGAGCTCATGAAACCTTATGATCCATCTTGCAATAATATCGATTTGATAGTTCTTAGCAACCATCAATGCAGAGACGGGGAAGGTAGAGAGAGTCTTCTCAATCAACATCGCATGTGTGATCTCTTTACCACAGAATTCCATTAAGGATTTAATGCGAAATGCTTCCGAGTTGTAGTCAAGAACTGACTTAAAATCATAGAAGCGGAGACTATGCCATCTCACTTCTAGCAAGCAGGGAGTCACGGACATTGCCAAATCTTTCTTTGAGTGAGACCCATATCCTTCTGGGGTCTTCTTCATTCATACACTCGTACTTGAGCGAATCATCTATATGACGACTGACTAGTCATTAGGATAATGACTTTCGCCTTATTTGCCTCTAAGGCTGCTCTATTTGCTTCCAAAGCTTAAGTTTGCTCAACAGTTAGCACATGCTGGCTCGAGAATCCTATCCAAGATTCCATCAGCCTTGAGATGCTGGCAAATATCATGAAGCCACTTGTGATATCCAGAGCCAGTTGTTCCCAATGGAGTAAAGTCCAATTTGTTCAGGTTACTCATCCTAAAAGAGAACAAGAAAAAGGGTTCGTTTTGGAGTGGAAAAAACTACCACAAAAACATACAAAATTTATGAGCATAATCGCTCCCAAGAAATTAGAAATTTCTAAGCGTAATCGCTTCCAAGAAATTCAATTCCAAGAGGTATTGGATTAGATTATAACAATGACGTAAGTGGTCGATCATAAATTTTCTACAAACTCTAAGTTTGGAGATCTCAACAAGCTCTAAGCTTGGAGTGAGCACGAACCCCCACAGTTCGGCTGAATTAAGTCTCCCCGATGATGAAGAAAGAAGGGTAGAAGAAGGGAGTTTGCAAGTCCCCAAGAAATAGAAGAGAAAATGAATAAAAATTCAAAAACGGGAATTTTGAGTAAAAATTACCTCGAAATAGGTCGCCGGAAAATTTGGCCGGAAAGTTGACCAGTGTTGACAGGTGCTGATGTGGTGTTGGTGCTGACGTGGCGATGGTGCTGATGTGGAAGTCGACGTGGTGCTGTTGATGACGTGGCGCTATTGATGACGTGGCAGAGATGTTGACATGGCGGATCTAATGTCAGTGGGCCTGTGGCAGTGGGCTTTGACTCCTTCTGGGTCGTTGACCTTTGGTCATTGACTTCCCCTTTTTTTCCTTTTCTTCTTCTGCCGGTTCAAGATGCAGCAGCAGTCCGGTGGCAGGTTCCGGAGAAAATATTTCCGGTTCTCAGATTTTGGGATTGAGATGCTACCTGTGGACAAATTTGGTAGCAATTGGAGGTCTGAAAGGTGGTGAACCGGTGGAATATTTGTTGTGGATGGTCTGGAGATTCCGGTGGCCGGTTCGGTAGGTTTCCGGCAGGTTCTGGTTGTTTTGCTGTCGGTTCTGGACTTCTTAGGTGGAGGTCTTCAAGGTCTGCGATGGGGGCCGAAAGGTTTTCAAGGTTTTGTAGTCGGATTTAGGGTTTTGGCTATTTGTTTCAGGGTTAGGACGTCGTGCTGATAACGTGTTTAAGGAAAACTGAAATTAGGAGAGAATTGAGTCGTACTTTCATTGATAATAGAGGCCTATTTATATAGAGGATTACAAGACATAGAATCAGAGTTGTATGAGGAATGATAATCGTACAATTAATTAGATATTTATGAATATCTCTGAGAATATCTCTAATTCAAAACTCTATTACAACTAGACCAAGTAACCTAGAGTTTGGGCCAGACACATATTCTGGATTTACTTGAACAAAAATAATAAATTACACCTAGTAGAACTAAAATTACGACTCATGACCACACTTATTGTGGTTATTGTAACTGAGTGGTCAAAGATGTAAGTATCATAGTATGACAACTTTTATCAAATGGATGACATTGATTATCAAATGGAGAACCTCCTTACACTACTGAGTACTTACATATCTTTTGCTCTAATATTAATTTTACCATATTCACAACACAAATGTTGTCAGAATTGTAAAATGGTTGATAATCTTGTCAATGATATAGTTTTTGAAGTAGTTACTACAAATAGAACAAAAGTTACCACTTTTACATCAATTATTGTGGGTTGTGGTAAAATGTGTAATAATTGTAGTAATCATTTCATTAATGATAAAAACATAAAAATTTACCACTATGACAACAAATTTGTTGTCACACTTGCTAAATTGTCCACAAACTAGTACATTAGTTTAGGTGGAGTAATTACTACAAATAGAACAAAAATGACCATTTTTACATCAATTGCCGTGGATTGTGGTAAAATGCATACTCATTGAAGTAATCATTTCATTAATGATTAAAACATAAAGATTTACCACTCTGACAACAAATTTGTTGTCACACTTGTTAAATTATCTATAAACTAGTAAATAGGTTGTAGGTGGAGTAATTACTACAATTAGAACAAAAATTATTGTTTTTACATCAATTGTTGTAGTTTGTGGTAAATTGCATCAACCGAAAGTAATTACAACTTCGTCGATGGAAATTACATAATATATTACTTAAATTACGCAAGGGAGAACTTCATTACACCAATGAGAACATACGTGCTTTTAGTCAAAATATAATGGTATACTTATATGATAACACATTGCGGTAACATTTGTAAATTAGTTCAAAGAATGGTAATAAATAGTTGTACATGAAGTAGCTACTACATCTAAAACAAAGATTATCTATTTTTACATTAATTATTGTGGTTGTCGTAAAATGCATGTAAAAAGAATTATATTTGGTTAAGAAAAATACTAATGCTATAATTAATTAGTAATAAAGACTATTTAATTAATTCTAATTATGTGAACCTAGATTAGAATTTTTTTGTTTTTAATAAGTAAAAAACGTAATTGTCAATAGTATAATTGTTAATTGATAATCAAATATTAATTGGCTAATGATAAAATTAATTAGTAATAAATATTATTTAACTAATAGTGATTGGCTCATTTTGTTCACAATAAAAGGGATGGTTGTGAAGGTTTTATGGCTTTGAAACTGGATTTGAGTAAAGCTTACTATAGAATGGAATGGGTCTTCCTTAGAAGGGTAATGGAGAGATTTGGTTTGCAGATGTGTGGATTGACATGGTGACGCAATGTGTCTGTTTTGTAAGGTATTCATTTTTGGTGCGAGGTAAGCCTCGTGGTTTAGTGATTCCTAGAAGAGGGTTGAGACAGGGAGACCCTTTATCTCCTTATTTATTTCTCATTGGTGTAGAAGGCTTCTCTGCTTTACTTCAACAGAAACAAAATGCAGGTTTGCTTTCTGGGATTGAAATTTGTAGTGAAGCACGTTCAGTAAGTCACTTGTTATTCACAGATGATAGCATGCTTTATGCTTCTGCCTCATTGGAGTCATGTTACCAGATACAAGATGTCATAGAAACATATGGGAGAGCTTCTGGACAGTTGGTTAATTTTGATAAAAGCTTAGTGGTTTTTAGCAAAAATGTTTCCGATTATATGCAGGAGGAGATTTCGGATTTGTTGGGTGTAAAGATTGTTGAATCACATGAAAAGTACTTAGGACTACCTACTTATGTTGGTAGGAAAAAGACGACTACGTTCCAGTATACCAAGGAGAATTTAGCAAAGAAGGTTGCAAATTGGCAAGGGAAGTTGTTGAGTGGTGCAGGATGTGACATATTGATCAAGGTGGTAGCTCAGGCTTTACCAACTTATGCCATGAGTGTGTTCCAACTAACAAAGAACTTTTGTGAAGATTTGGAGCAGATGTGTGCCAGATTTTGGTGGGGGAGCACGCTTGATAAAAGAAAAATCCATTGGAAGACTTGGAAGGCTTTATGCAACCCTAAAGAAGAAGGTGGTTTAGGGTTTAGAAGCTTATCTGAATTCAATGCAGCAATGTTAGCCAGGCAAGCTTGGCGTGTGCTAAACAATCCTTTGTCCTTGGTTGCCCGGATTTTAAAGCTAAGTACTTTCCGGACGACTCTTATTGGACGGTGGAGCCTCACGCTTCTCCTTCCTACTCTTGGAGAAGCATATTTTCTACAAGAGACTTGTTACGGCAAGGTACCTATTGGCAGGTAGGTAATGGTGTGGCAGTGAATATTTGGACTGATTCATGGATTCCACGTGTGCCAGATTACAAACCTAGGGCAGGTAATAGTGCGACTAGTGATATTAGTTTGGTTAGTGATCGGATGAGCCAAACTGGGTATGGAATGCTAATTTAATCCAGGCGGATTTTCCTTTGGATGAAGCGGAGGCAATTTTATCCATTCCTTTGTCAACTAGAGTGGTTGATGATCGAGTGGTGTGGCGGCTTGAGAAAAGTGGGAAGTTCACAGTGAAAACTGCTTACCGATTTTCTTTTTCTACTTCTCCTTCTAGGAGGCCTTTTGAATTGCATGTGGGGGTGAACTTTTGGAAGAAGTTATGGAAAGTGAATATTCCAAATTCTGCCAAAGTACATATATGGCGTGTGTGCCATAATATTCTACCTTCTATGGAGCAGTTGGCTTCCAAGAGGGTTAATCTGGAATCACTAGTCCGTCCTCTCTGCAATACGGCCTTAGAGTCTACTTTGCATATATGCCGAGACTATTCATACACTAAGCAGCTGCTTCAAACTAATGGTGTCGTGAACTAGGTTTGTTACAATCCCCATTTTGCTAATTATAATATTTTGGAATGGTTAAGTGCTTGTGTTAGAGACCTTTCTCTGGAAAGCTTGGGTGGGTTGATATATTTGCTTTGGAGTATTTGGAAGGAAAGGAACTGTAGAGTCTGGGAGAATAAAAATAGTCCAGTTTGTGATGTATTGATCAAAGCAGCTTCTAGGCTGCAAGACTTTAGATTTCATAACTTGAAGCCTGGGATTGGACCTAGTGGAGGGAGAGTAGTTTGCTGGACTGCTCCTCCAATTGGTTGGTTTAAGATAAATGTGGATGGATCTTATCATCATGCAACTAAGAAAGGAAGTGGAGGTTTTGTTATCAGAAACTGGCAGGAAACGATGCTTGCTGGTGGGGGCAAACCATTGTATGGCATGCTTTCACCAGAGCATGCTGAGGCTGTGGCCTATAGGCAGGCAATGAATTTTGCAGTGGCAAATCTTTTCTTACCATCTATAGTGGAGACTGACTCACAGTTGGTTGAGAGGCAATTGATCAGCAAGGGCAGTACTCACACGTCCATTTTGGGACGCATTTATGACGATTTGGGTGTGATATTGGAGGCTCATTCCAATATCAGAGTGGTTCATACCAAACGTACTGCAAATAGGGTGGCTCATCTTATGGCAGCACATTGTAGTTCATTTCATTCTGAGACTTTTTATTTTTCAGCTCCCTTCTTTTTACAAGCTGCCTCAGTAGCTGAAATGTGTACTGTTTAAGTTTCCTATTTTTTAATAAAGGCTGACCTCCTTTCTCTCAAAAAAAAAAAAAGACTAAAAAGGTTGCTAAAATTTTAAATATTTTAGACCATTGAATATATTACTAATAAATAATCTAAAATATTTAACAAAATAAGTGAATGACAAACACCTGAATACTTAAAAAGTTTTAAGCTTTCTTTCCTGATCTTCCATGTAATTGTAAGAAACTGAGAATGGAGGAGAAAGAATGGTTGTTGTGTTTTTGGTTGGTCCATTCCGTAACAAACTGGTTTGGTGAGACTGACCAAGTCACTCTACTCAATACATCCATGTGCCAATTTCGCGCATAAGCATGCAGCAGCCTCTGAGCTAGTGTTTGCTGACAGAAACCCAATCCTTCACGGCTTCACTCCTTTTGAGTCGTATCTAATTCATTCATTTCCAATAAATCAGATCGAATAATTAACTCCTTCATGGGTTGCCCTATTGCCATATGTTGCTCTGATGATTTGATTAACAACCACCCTTCAAACTTTGACATGCAAGTAAGTTGGTGCATCCGGATGGCTTCAAATCCTCTGTCTCCAAATTCCTGTGTCCTTTCCTGTCCCTCCATTAACACGTTGACACGTGTCATTTCACGCCAACTCACCTAACACTAATCTAACTCTGTTAACTCAAAATAAAACAAAATAAAAACCTAATTACACAGGAAGGAAAAAAACGCAGAATGCAAAGACGTCTCCCTCCAAGTTGAATTCACACAGCAATGCTCACTACAAAAGAAAGTCAGGCAGATTTTTGTTTTGCGTTCGATTTAATTCGGTTAGCGTCACATTTCTGATCTCTTTTTGAATGGGTAATCTGGTTTTGCTTCCTATGTTGGAGATTTTGATTATGGTTCAAATTCAATTTTGGCATCGAAATGGATCGAATCTTCATCCGGGTTCTCTTCCTTGCGATTGTCCTAGAAGTGGGTCGATCTACTTTTATAACGTTTGGTCGCTTTGATTTGATCTTGGTAATGGAGTTGTATAAATCTGGGTTCTTGTTGGAATCTGGGTTCATGTTGACAAAGTCGAAAGAAATTTATGCAGTCTTAGTAGCAATGTTCAGAGAACCCAGCCATGATTAACATGAGTATGAGAGGCAAAGAAATCTAGAAATTGAAATATCAGCTTCAATAGATCTGCCATGACTTTCATCCCTGGGCAGATGTTATGCTGCTTATGCATAATTGCTTTAAAGGTCAGAAATGGTGTGTTCTTCAAGTTGTTGGTGCTGTGTGCAGGTAAAGAGATGAGATGGGGAGGAGGGAGAAGACGAGGACGCAGTCTGTTTTTCATAATTGTTTTTTTTTTTTTTTTTTAAACATTAGTTTTTATTGCAAGATCAGAAAAAAAAAAAAAAAGTTAACGAAGTTAGATTGCTGTTAGATGTCTTAGGTGGCAGAACACGTGTCAAAGATTGATTAGGGTACAGGGGAGGAGACAGAGGATTGGGGACAGAAGATTTAAAGCCGTGCTGGATAGGTCGCAGTGACCCAATTGTCTTTGTCACTGTTATTTTCTAAAGAAAGGTCTCTTTCGGTTGAGAAAGAACCAATATTTGTGATATTATTCTGGAGGCACTCCACAGTGATGGGTTTAAGTTTCTTTACGGGCTTAAGACAAAAAGTCACTGCATTTCATCATGAAGATTATATTATTTCTCTCTGGAGAAACATAGACTATCAAATTACTAATTAATTATCTAGCTTTTGCAGATTAATGGAATCTGTAGGATTGGAATCTTACCTGTGGCGGCTTGCAGCCCAGCATACGTCGCTTCTGGATCGGTTATCTTTGAGTTAGGGATTGGAAAAACACCTTAAACTCTTTCTTTTGAAGAAATTGAAGTAAGAACGATTGTTTTTATTGTTTATCTCTAAATCCATAAATAGTTAAGTCTAAATCCGTAAATAGATAAGTGGATGCAAATTATTAACTATCGCAACCCTAAATGGAATTGAAATTCTGCTAGGGAAATGATCTGCATATACACACACAAAATCTTATAGTCCATTTACATGCACCCATGTATTCTCATTTGTTTACTAAGGAATATCTAGTGATTTTTTGTTTCCATGACATGGAATGATGGAATATCTAGTAATTGATTGCTTACAATCAGACAAAATCATTATTTGTCCGAAGAAATGAATGCAAAATAATATATGCATCTTCTATCTTCTCTTATTCATATTGACTTTAAAGGAATCAGTACTTTGATTATTAGTAGGGATTATCACTTCATTATTAAGGTAGGGATTAGTACTTATAACTCTAAGTACAAACTATCAATTCTAGATAGATTGACTTAAACCATTTTTACAATCATTTACATTCCTAAATATAATTAAGATAAAGTTGTATCAACCCTAAGAAAAGAAACAGAAAGGAAAATGAAAGAGACCGAAAGGAAGAACATGATGAGCTTGTTCATGCCAGTAAGAATTGATAGTTTGGGACGCCAAACATACGACTGAAACGAATCGACATTGACGGAGTTGGCCCGTCCTCAGATTTGTGGTATTAAGGTGTAAATTGCCGGCAAATATATAGCTTAATCAAATTTACTTATAAATATTTGATAGAACCAACATGCGCAATTTTATTGCATGAACTGAATGCAATTTTCATTTTCTTATTCAAAATAAGAATCATCATCTCTACGAAAGGAAATTATATAACCTTATGAGGCCCTATGTTCCCAAATGAGTGTCCTACTTGAACAATTAGTGTTTGGCATTCAACCAGAAACTAAAAGAAATCCACAAGCTAGTGGACGAAATTAATCACTGCATACATCTATTTTTGGGTGCTTTGAATCTTTGATGATCCACTATGATAGTGTGTCTTTTTTATATAAACATAATTGATTTCTTCCACAATGAAAGATGAATGAGGTTACTTGCAAGATTGGAATGCTTAAAATTAAGGATTCTAGTTGACATGTCCCACGCCACAGATACCTTTCTTGTCGACTTATACATCCTCCAATCAAAGAATTGCCGTTGCCAATTATCTAAGAGAAAGGAAACGAACAACACCCAAGATTCCAATCCCTCCCAATCAAGGCTTCCAAGACAGATTGCTTTCTCCCTAGTTACAGCAAGAAATTATTGCTTGCTTCATTATTTTAAGTAATGTTCTTTTTCATTGTTTAATAACATTGATTCTAAAATACTTGAAAAAACAAAATTGTTACATTTATCAATGTATCTCTGATACTTCATGTTAACAAGAGTTTAATACTCTGAAGTTTCTATTTTCAGATTTAGGACTAGAAAAACAGTCAAAACTTAAAACATATGTGCACAAAAATAATTTCTTGATGGAACGATGGGGCAACAAAGAGTTTAATATCTGATGGTGTTGATACCATCTATAGAAAAGTCTACACATTATGACATTAATATCTCTGGATTTGCTGTAATTAAGCTATTAGCTTACATGTCATTTTCCTCGTCTCTATTTCTAGTCATGTACACTTCATTCTCACACATGGGAATTCAGCATCATTTAACCTTAAAGCCACCACAAATTAGTCAAATATGTAAGGTGAGCTAACATAATCCTGAAAATGCATCATTGGCAGAAGCTTACATAATAAAACTACCAACAGAATGCTATTCAGAAGTCCAAGAACATCAGCGTAGAATGAATCCATTGGTTTTGCAAATGCTTTTCAACACCAACCTTATTTCTTTCATGCGGAAGGAAGAAGATAAATATTTTGTGCACATTTTTTTTGGCCAATCTTATGTGCATATTCACCGACCAAATTTTACATTTTAGTGTCATGTTTCCATAATTTCTCTTAAAATTTCTTTTCTTGATTGTAAATGTCTATAATTTTAGAATTTCGTCCAATTAAGATTGGTTTTGCTCCTCTTAACAAAAAATTTTGAACACGTAGCTTGTGGGATAACCCTTGCATGATCTCAATCACACAAAAAAAAAATCTCTAAAATCGTTGTGGCTAACACCGTCCCGTGCAATAATAAACATTAGTCTAAAAAAGGCCCAGAATTGTTGCCCCATGCAAGCATATACTAAACTTTTGAAATCCATACAGAATTGGTTATTACATTGGCATAATCAATAAGCTAATTACTCCAAAGTCCAGAGCATAGATACTATACTTTGCTTCAAAGCACCCAAAATTATAAAGAATACTCTTTTACAAAAAATCCATGGCTGAATTAATTTGCAACAAATCAAAATCCAATGCTTAATAAATTATAATAAACTCATCTCCTCGTCTCCTCCTCAATAAGAAGAGGAAGTAGTGTGTAAGCCAACAAACAACTCCCCATACCCAGAGACCCACTCTCTCCCTCTCCTTCTCTCAGCCACAACAAACCACCCTATCAATGGCGTAGACAAACACCCAAATCAAAAGCAACGCTTGCGTGCTTGAAACCATTGGAATGAGGTTTTAAATCCCAAAAAAAAATAAAACATAAAAACCCATATCGAAAACTCTATCTCCTCCTCAAGATTTTAGACACTGATATAGTACTAGAGTGGAACAGAGAGAGAAACAGAGGAAAACAGAGTAGGGTGAAACAGAGAGAGAAGGGTTGTGTGTGTGTGTGGTAATGAAAATTGGGCATTGTGTGAATTGTCAATCTGGGAAAAGCGGGAGAGTTTCTGTTCGAGGGTTTGTTCGACTGTATCCATGAAATCACGTCGGTCCTGGCTTTTTCTGCGCACAGGATGAGTGATTCAGCTTACAGAGTCGAAACGACATCGCGCCTTGCGCAATGGAGGATCGACAACTTGGCTTCCTGCACCTATAGGAAATCTGATCCTTTCAAGATTGGCAAGTGGAATTGGTGAGTCAAAATCTAAACATGTCTTCCTGTTTCAGACCCTGTTTTTGGGAAAGTTACCCTGTTTCTGCTTTTCACTTGCTCTGTTCAAATTGATGATCTTGGAGCTTATCAAGAATAGTGTTAATCTAGGATAACCCAGTAAAGTTTGTATCATTTATCTTAGTGTGTGATTAAATTTCTAACTTTATTGATTGGTAAGTGGAATTGGTGTCTCACAATCCTGCAATGAATCTTTTCTGAAATTTGTCCTGTTCAACTTAATGATTTTTATGTTATGAGGGTGAGATTAAATTTCAAACCTTCTGGAATTTGGGAAATTTGTCATGTTTCTGCTTTTCATCAAGATACTTGCTTTGTTTAAAGTGATGATCTTGAAGCTTCAGAGCCCTGCAAGATTAGTGTTAATCTAGGCAAACCCATAAAATTTTGAATCATTTCTATTCCTCTATTCATATATTTTTGTGTGGATAAATTTCTAACCTTCTGATTATCTGGAAAATTTATTCCGTTTTAGCTTTTCTTCAAGATTTTGTTCCAATTCATGATCTTGAAGCTTGAAAGTCATGTGAGATCGGTACTAATCTAGGATTACCATAAATCCATTAGCATTGACTCATTTAAATTCACTATGGAAATTGAATTTCTAATCCCCTGATTATTATCTGAGAAATGTGTCGTCTTTCTGCTTTATATTTTTTCTGCATGTAAGTGAACTCTAATCTTGTTTTTGTTTTTATTTCGTTTCCTGGGTGAATTGAAGGCACTTATCTGTAGAGAAGAACAAAGTATTGTTTGTGAAATTGTATCCAGAGGTATCAAATTTAACTAGAGAAAACCCTCCCATTGCATCTTTCGTCATTCGAGTGGTCTGTTCTGTGGGTGATCGCAAAGCCTTAACTCATCCAGGTAAACCTTCAAATTTGCGATGCGTCTCTAATTAGGACCATAAAATTTTGATTTAAAGGACTCGTTTATGTTTTCAAGGTTTGCCAAGTTGTTCTTTAGTACAGTTATTTGATTACTTTTGTTACATTCATGCAGAAATTACAGATAAACAGCTCAAAACCAATGAGGATTTTGTTTGGGGAATTGAAGTTCCCTTAACGGGAAAATTCATCATAGATGTTGAATTCCTTGATTTGAAAACTTTCCCTCGAGACGTAAGCATTCTATTCTTGCTATCATGAAGACTAGTAACTAGAAATCTAGCTGTTTACTATCATCTCTTCAATGAAGCTAACGGATTCACATAGTTCTGACAATTTGGTACTATATATATAGGGTGGAGAACCTTCTTCCATCTGGGCTGAAGGATTGACACAAAAACGATCGCATGCAAAAGCTCTCGCATCGCTCAGTCGAATGTTAAAAGAAGGCATCCACACGGACATTATAATAAATGCATCCCATGGAAGCATTGGTGCTCATCGTGCAGTTCTTGCTGCAAGATCACCTGTTTTCCAGAGCATGTTTTCACACGACCTCAAAGAAAAAGAACGCTCCACCATAGACATATGTGACATGTCAATTGATGCTTGTCAAGCTTTTCTAAATTATATGTATGGGAACATCGGGCAAGAAGAATTTCTGACTCACAGACTGGCACTTCTTCGTGCTGCTGATAAGTATGACATCTCCGACCTCAAAGATGCATGCCATGAGAGCTTATTGGAGGATATTGATGCAAAGAATGTGCTTGATAGGCTCCAAAATGCATCTCTATATGAACTGCCGAGATTGAAAACAAGCTGCATGCGGTATCTTGTGAAGTTTGGTAAGATATTTGACATCCGCGATGATTTCAATGCATTCTTGCTATGCGCAGATAGGGAATTGATAGCGGAAATCTTCCATGAAGTTCTTAATGCCTGGAAAGGTTTCTGAAGCCTACAACAACATGATGCTGTATCTTAATACGTCCATGAAAATATGGGTTGTTAGTAAACGAGTGTGCAGGATTTGCTGTCCTGATGATTCTTTAGTCCAGATACTGAATTTGTTTGCATCTCGAAGTACATATATATATTGATTCTCATGACATAGATGTTACCACCCTTGTACTGGAAACAGATATTCTTCAATGCAAAGCAAGAAGTTTGAATGATTTCATCTTTTGCTATTATGTTCGATCAGTTCAATTGTCACAAACTTACTAGTTCATTAAGATTTCCCATTGAATCATGTCAATCGGATAGAAATCGTTCTTTCTTTTTCATTTTTTTCCTTGATTAGTGAGTACATGAGTCCTTGTAAAACAGGAAGCCAAAACAATGATTTCATCAATTCTATAATGGAGTGCAAAACTTGCACTTCAATAACCAATTCTTAAGAGCAAGAGCAGCAAACTAGCTCACCATGGAGAAGTAGGGCCTCTCCTTTCTTCTATGTACTTTTCATATCTGGTGGAGCTGTATTTTAGAAGACTACAAACAAACATGGGCTTTGCATCAGCCCAAATTATTCAGAGATCATTGCAAGATTTTCCTTTCTTTTCGTTTAGAGTTTTTATTATTAATTGTGTCCAAACTTTTTTACACCGGATATAATGATACCCGGTTTTTAAAAGTGATCAAAATAATACCTAAACTTTTAAAAACAAATCAACTTGATATCTCGGCTTATTTTTAATCACTTTTCTATAAAATTGATCACGTGCAGTGCATTTGAGGTGTTTTGTGGGGTTATAATAGTATTTTCACACAAAAAGTATTTTTTAGTAATTCTATAATTTACTTTGTTGGTTATCTTCTTCTTCTTCTTCTATCGTCTACCTCTCTCTGTGTTTTTTTTTTTTTTTTTTTAAATAGCAGAGGCACCAAACTAGTTAGGTGTCTTGTTCATATTATTAATAGGGAAAGAGTACAATTGGGGGGGGGGGGGATGCCTGAACCCCTAGAACCATTACACATATCCTCATAGAGAACGTCCCGAATAATAATAGGCGTCTTTTCTACCCAAAATTCATTAATACTATTCCAACTAGCAAGGTGTGCTAACCTATTGGCCACCCCATTTGCTTCACGAAAGACATGCCGAAGTTGAAAGGACTTAAAAGAACTAGCGTACCTTTTACAATCCTCTATAATCCGGCCTATCTCTGACAACTCCTCCTCCTCCCCATCAAGGGCATTTACAAGCATAGCACAATCTGACTCTACCTCAATCTCATCCCAACCTTGATGTATAGCTACCAGAAAGCCGGCGCGGAGTGACTCCACCTCAGCATGCAACGCAGACTGTACATAAGGGAGAGGTCTAGCCAACGCAGCTACGCAATCTCCATGATCATCCCGGACAATAACTCCTATACCACCATAGCCATTTCCAGCTCTAAAGCTTCCATCAATGTTAACTTTAAGTCGTCCACTTGGTGGACACTTCCATTTGGTAACATGCCTTCTGTTCTTCTTAGCACAACGTGCATGGAGCTTCTTATACTCATCAAGGTACGTACATATCCATTTGGCCACATTCATTGGAATGAAGCATCCACCTTTCCATACAAGGTTATTCCTTTCATTCCATATAGCCCAAAGAGACAATAAGAAAAACTCAAGATGCTCACCATGCAGCAAATCAATCATGTCATAAAACCATTCTACCAAGTCTGGAGCTGGGTGCACTGCTGGGCATAACTTAATAGGACTGCACTGCTAGAATATGTTCACCACACTACAAGTTTTGAACACATGCATGCCATCTTCCCACTCCACAAAACAGAAAGGACACCTCATATCCAATAGTAACCCTTTTTTTGCTAGGGCACCTTTTGTTGGTATTATCCCCTTAACTAACCTCCATGCATGCATGCGTACCTTTGGAGGTACGTTCACTTTCCATAGTTTTTTCCACATAGTTTCGCTGCTTGTATTCATCCCAGAAGAGGACGCTCTCATATCCATTTGCTCCGTTATTCTGGCGACATGATAACCATTTTTCACAGTGTACATTCCCTTCCTGTCAAAATGCCATATCCACCGATCTGCTCCCCCATTCAAACTTAATGGAATTTGAGCAATATAATTAACCTCAGTCTCCGTAAACAACTCATTCAGCAATCAAATCTCCCACACCCCACTTTCTCCATCGATAAGTTCTGCTACTCTGATTTCCTCAGTGCCTTCCATTGGTGGTGTGAAAGGTTTGAAATGATATGGCATAGGAATCCAAGGATCCTTCCATACCAATGTGTCCTCTCCATTCCCAACTTGAACTCTTAAACCCTTGCACAACAGCTCTCTACCTTTAAAGATACTTCTCCACATAAATGAAGACCCCTTCTTCAAACCAGCTTGCATGAAACCTGTATCAGGAAAGTACTTGGCTTTGAGTACCCGTGCAAGTAGAGATTCTGGCTTTCTTACTAATCTCCAACCCTGCTTAGCCAGTAGAGCTTTATTGAATAACTTCATATCTCTGAACCCTAGTCCGCCTTCTGCCTTAGGGATGCACAACTTTTCCCACGACACCCAGTGTATTTTCCTCTCCTCACCTTGATCACCCCACCAAAAACGAGCCATCAGTCTATGCATCTCATCACACAAATGTTTTGGTAACTCAAAACAACTCATTACATATGTCGGGATAGACTGAATCACAGATTTTATGAGCACTTCCTTACCGGAACCGCTCAGGGTTTTATCTCTCCATCCTTGTGTGCGTTTCCTCACTCTCTCAGTTAAAAACTTGAAAGCATCCTCCTTCAAGTAACTCAGCTCAGTGGGTAAGCCAAGATATTTATCATGTTTTTCAACTCTCTGCACTCCCAAAACTTCTGCAAGCCCGTCTTGCAAGCTTCTAGGTACATTAAGACTAAATGATACACAACTTTTTTCAAAGTTTATCCGTTGCCCTGTCAACCTTTCATAAAAAAGGAACATATCGCGCAAGAACACACACTCATTATAACCTGATTTGAATAAGATGAATGAGTCATCTGCGGAAAAAAGGTGGCTAATTGGAGGTGCCCTCTTACACACTTTCACACCTTGTAAATCATTGTTCTGCTCAACCAAAACCAGAAGCGGCGATAGAAACTCAGCGCACAGCAGGAATAGGTAAGGGGAGATGGCGTCCCCCTGCCTGAGGCCCCTTGAAGGTTCTAGGTTCCCAATTACCTCACCATTCACCATGAAAGAGTATGTCACCGTCTTAACGCATCTCATGATCCATGTTATCCATTCCCCACAAAACCCTAATTGCACCAACATAGCTTCAAGGAATGCCCATTCGACTCTATCGTAGGCTTTGCTCATATCCAGCTTCAAGGCACTATAACCCACATGTCCTCTTCTTCTTCGTTTAAGACAATGTGAAATCTCAAAAGCCAGTAGGGAATTATCAGAAATTAATCTCCCAGGTACAAACGCGCTTTGATAAGGAGATATAATGCCATCAAGCAGGGGTTTCAACCTATTTGCCAATACCTTGGAGCCAATCTTGTATATCACATTACATAGGCTGATAGGCCTCAATTGATGCACAAACTCTGGTGTTTTAACTTTCGGAATGAGAGTAACCCACGTACAATTGACCTCCTTCATACGATCGTCTGAGTTCAGAAAACATTTTATAGCCTCAACCACGTCACTCCCAACTACATCCCAAAACTGCTGATAGAAAATTGGTGAAAACCCATCCGGCCCAAGAGCCTTGGATGGGTGCATTTGTTTTAGGGCACGAAAGATTTCTGAAGCCAGAAACTCACCAGAGAGCTGTCTGTTCACCTCATCCGTGATGACCCTCGGAATACAGCTCAAATCATGTTGCTCAACACATGGGCTAGTTGAAGTGAAAACACCCGAACCTTAATTGTTTCTAAGATGGTGGAATTGAAATTGAATGAAATATTTTAATTCTATAGAAGAAGTTTTATTTGCGTTATAGATGGTTGATAGCCTCTTTGACCACAAATCACTTCAATTTCTGAGTTTTATTTTGCATCTGTGCATCTCTTTATTCAGTTTCATATTCTAATTCTGCAAAGTTTATGAATTTGAATTACAATTTTGTGGTGCCATTAGCGCCGCAGCGGAGAAAGAGGCCAGTCGCGGGACTATTGTATTTTCATGCAGTCCCTTTTTTTTTTTTTGAAATAAATGTTCATTGCATTAGATGACTAACCAAAAAGGTAGAGTTTAACATACACTTAAAAGACAGAAAAATGGCGAGGTAACGATCAAACTCCTATCTAAGTAATGTAAACTCATTACAAGTTAATTTGAGCCCGCTCTGTAAAGCGAACCCATAAAAAAGAACAACTCTGTGTCTTTTAGGGCAAAATCATTGACTAGCATCCCCATTAGCCAGACGCGCAATTACGGTACTAACAAATAATCACTTCCTAGCAAACAAATGGGAGCAAATCTTTATCCATAAGCTGCTTGAAGAAGAGCACCAATCATTATTCCAGATAATTATCAAGTCCCGTAGCAGTCTTGATCTGAAAACAATTGGTCCTGGACTATAAACCTGTTCAAATGCCCAAGAATGTCCACCTCTTAGGCCAGGCCTACTCCCATCGTTAAGTGATCAATGAGGGTGGCAAGACACCCTCCCCACTACCCACAACATAGAGCCCAACAACCAAAGTTTAAACCCAAGCCCAAACCCTAGCAAAGAGGACAGCAACCCTAACTGCCAGTGGCCAGGTTGCCTCTGTCGTCGTCCATCCCTCCGATGGCCAACCGCGATCAACGCCAAGCTTGACCATGGTGAACTCAAGCCACAAGCCAAACAGCTTCTCCGAGCACCTGCAAACGAGTCAATCACCTTCATTGGCTCTAACCTAGATTGAAGGAGATCAAACTTGGCCGGATCCCCACTACCAGATCCCACTCATGCCGATACAATCACCAGAACCTGACACCCCTTATCAACCCAAGAACAATGTTGATCCGTCTTAATCCGACAGCATAGCACAGACCGCCAAGATCTACCCCACCTACACACAAGCTGGAACGTTCCGACCCTCTTGTCACCACTGCTCAGACACAAAGATCTGCATTGCGCAACCCATGATGAGGGTTGGTCGATAAAGTGCCGCCGTCATGCTCTGCTCAGAAACCCTAGGGCTCTGCTATTTCATATTCTGTTTTTCCTTTTCATGCAGTCCCATTGCTTAATGACCATTGATCCAACTGCTTTTTTATAAACGAGAAAATGCTGGGGTTATAGATGCAATATTGTCATTTCCAACTAAAAATTGAAGAAAATATCGTATATACCCCTAGTTTTAAAGGAGATATGAGGAAAACATGGATGGAGATATGAAGTTGATCGATTTCTATAAATCTAGGTACCTCTGTTTGAACCCAAAATTAACATTTTTTCCCGACATGGGGGACTCGAAGAAATCCGGGCCAATATCCGTGGCCCAAGCTATATATTTCTGACAAGTTCGGAATATATTATTTAGAGGCTAAATAAAACCTACATGGAGATCAAGCAATCTCGAAGCAAATCTGAATATTCCTTGATTTACTTGTAATTATCAAAATATTTGATAATTAACGGTGGTTTGCTTGATTACCAAAATCGTGCAAGACGGGAAGATAAATATGTAGGCTGCATATATGGCTGAGATTACGCGAGCCATGCAAGCAATCATCTCACTCGCGAAGGCCAAGGAAGATATATATATATATATATATATATATATATATATATATATATATATATAGTTTCCCAAGCAATTAAACATGGCAAATACTTCTCTACCCATATGCAAGACCAATCCTGCAATTAAGGTCTTTGGTTGGTTCAATTAAGGAAGTATCAACGTGGGCCACCAGCCAATCAATGCTTTTCCCATGCAATTGAGAATGGCTGGACGTGGGAGAGATAGCATGCAATCATGCTTGATTGTGGTTAATAAGGAATAGGGAAAAAGATACAAACAGTACCCAACTTATGGCCCACTAGTAACTTCAGTACCCAAGTTTTCAAAACTATCACTTTAGTACCCAGGTTATCTAACCCGACCCAACTTTAGTACCTGGAGCCGTTAACTCAGTAACGGCGTCTGACAAGTGGCATATATTGAAGGGTAATTTTGTCTTTTCATATTTAATTCATCATTTTTATACATTGTTTTTTTTTTTTTACCTCTTCTTCGCTCTCTCTCTCTCTCTCTCTCTCTCTCTATAACCATTATCAAAGACCAAAAAAAAAAAAAAAACTCTTCCAGCAGCCCCGCGCCTCTTCCTCTCCAGCCCAGCCTCCTCCCCCCGCCGCAACCCCTGCCGCGAAGCCCCACAGCCGGTATCATTACAAAGCTGTCCAGATCGGTGGGCTTCCTCTTCCACCCAGACCGGTCGGCTTCCTCTTCCAGATCGACGCTGCCCAGTTCCGGTGTTGTTACCAAACTCCGGCGTCGTTGCAACACACCCAGACCAGCGTCCAATCGGTTCTTCAGCTCGGCTACTCTGCTGCTGTCCAGCGTCCAATCGGTTCTTCAGCTAGACCACCCAAACCCTTCCTCGACTTCTTCTGACTCCCAACTCCCACTCCCACTTCATCTTCCTCGAATTTGAAAAGCAAGAACCTGCAATACCTTGTAAACGCCACAAACCCATTAAGCACAGATATTGTAGGCTCAACATCCCCCTCGTGATTCGCAATCTGCTCCTCCAGAACCTCAATCTCATGTCTGCATCTCTGGCCTCCTCCAGTCAAAATTTGTACCCCGTTTCTGTATTTCCTACCCAGTTGCTGGGTTTTGTTGTACTATGTTTTGAATTAATGCAAATTCTTGGTTTTGCTTGATAACATGTTTCTTTGTTTGTTGGATTTGAATGGGAATGAGATGGAGAGAGAACATCAGTTTTCTGGGTTTCAATGAGAGGAAGAAAGAGAGGCGCAAGGCGCGGAGGGAGATGTACGCGTGGGGGGGGGGGGGGGGGGGGGGGGGGGGGGGCTAGGCGATGCGCAAGGCGAGGCTGGGCAGCGCTCGGCCTGGTGTGCTGGTCTGGCTGGCTGTGGGGCTTCGCGGCAGGGGTTGCGGCGGGGGGAGGAGGCTGGGCTGGAGAGGAAGAGGCGCGGGGCTGCTGGAAGAGTTTTTTTTTTTTTTTTTGGTCTTTGATAATGGTTATAGAGAGAGAGAGAGAGAGAGAGCGAAGAAGAGGTAAAAAAAAAAACAATGTATAAAAATAATGAATTAAATATGAAAAGACAAAATTACCCTTCAATATATGCCACTTGTCAGACGCCGTTATTGAGTTAACGGCTCCAGGTACTAAAGTTGGGTCGGGTTAGATAACCTGGGTACTAAAGTGATAGTTTTGAAAACTTGGGTACTGAAGTTACTAGTGGGTCATAGGTTGGGTACTGTTTGTATCTTTTTCCCTAAGGAATATGTATATATATATATATATATATATATATATATATATACACACACACACACCAATCAATGCTTTTCCCATGCAATTGAGAATGGCTGGAGGTGGGAGAGATAGCATGCAATCATGCTTGATTGTGGTTAATAAGGAATATATATATATATATATATATATATATATATATATATATGATGATTCATGCATGGTTCAATTAAGGGAAGGATCATGGACGTAGAAAAGGTCAAAAGCCATGCATGAATCAAGGTTACGCGGGGCTACACATATATATATATGCATGCAATTAAAGACTGTTGAAGGCCTTGCTCGCGAAGATACCTCGCGAAGATATATATGAACATATATACGTGCATATCCAACATCTCGCGACCAAGAGGAAGATTACGTCCAGGACTCTAAAAGGTAATTAACTTTGCCTAAAAGATTGCTATGACAGAGTCAATCTTTTAGTACTTACGATAATATCAAAACTATTAAGAGTTTTGATTTGATTCAAGGCCAATAACTGTGGCTTAAAATATAGTATTTCATTCCTATTAGGAAGGAGAATCTACGAGTAGCCTATATATAGAGGCTAAAGCAGAACAACAAAAAAGACCTCTCTCGAATCAATCAATCCCAGCGATTACAAAGCCCCGGAGCAAACCTTCAACCTCATTGAAACCCGGTGACTACGCGCTAGTCCTAGTCTCTCCAAGAGCCGATTGTCAGCATCAACAGATCAACCTGGCGACCGTACTTCCAGTCCTAGTCTCTCCGCGAGCCGACTGCCAGTTCTACTGCCACCGATACAACCAGCGAAGCAAGGGTAACGCCCTCGCAACCCAGCGAAGCTAAAGTCACGCTTTAGCAAAACCCGTGCTTTCTCCAAACTTCCCAGTGATTGCTCTGCTCAGCCTTCAGCGTTGAGTATCGATTCGGTGACGCGAAGAGATCACAACCAAAGTCCTTATCCGTAAGGCAAGAAGTCCTTTCTCGGAAGGTTAGAGAAGAACCTTGTGGCGAGGTTGGTGCTCTCCTCGTCCACAACGCTTGAAGAAGAAGTCAGGTCAAGGGACTCCCCCGACGACAGCACCCCACGGTGCTGGTACGCCCGCGCACACGCTCAAAAGAGACAATTTGCACGCCAACTGGTTTTGGAGCCAAACAACCTCTTCGGTCATTTTAAAAAATTGGGTATCATTCTATGCGGTGCAAGAAAGTTTTGACCCTAATGATGATAAAAACCCTTTCATTTGGCCACTTCACTTTCGGTCTTCATTAGAGTAAAGACCAGCAGCTTAAAATAGACTAAAACTTTTGGCGAGTAAAGATGGATGAAAACAAACGCGATAATGTTCTTAGTTCATCAATTGGAGTATGACTAGCTCCCACCCCAAGGAATGGACTCCTTGATTGGTTTGCAGGTTCACAACAATGTGTTATGTTAGATCTTGTTTAGGGCGGAGACATGGAGTTCTTCTAAATCACTTCTTGGCTAAATAAGGCATCAAGTAATTGACGTAGAAAACCATATATACCAAAATTCAAGCGTTATGTTTGATCTTGTTTTGGGGGGGGAGACATAGGGTTCTTATAAATCTCTTCTTGGCTAAATAAGGCATCAAGTAATTGACGTAGAAAACCTTATATACCAAAATTCACGTATTATTGCTGCATTCTAATCATCTAATATTCCAAGTTTCTGTTGTTCATGAGTGCTCAACTTCTGTAAAAGTACTAGATCGATAGCCCATTTTGAATGAAACCGAATTTTATATGAAAAACAGGAAGCTAGAACAAGTCTTTGCTCACTTGCACTATGATAACAAATTCTTCCGAGTATAGCCAGAAACCATGGATGTAAGTTTTATCCAGAAGGAAGAAAAATTAACCACCAATTATACAGCTAGTTTCAAAGCGGTTGCACAGAGTCCAGTTACATAGTGTGCAAAGAGAAATCAAAATATAAAACACCTAAAGCATGAAGCAACGTCCCGGCCTCCTCCTCCTTCTTCTGGAAGTCCCATTGCATTTGATCATGAGTTTATATGCAGTTCTCATAGAACGATATTGCATGAATTAGGAATACTTGAACAGGTTAACCCATCAATTATGATGATACATGAACCAAAGACACTATATATTTGATTGATACCAAACATGAACGTACATAGATAAAAATACTGAACGAAGAGTAGAATTAAATAAGAAAAGTGCACCAGATTCAATTAGATGGACTAGATTCAATACCCTTCGAAGATAAAATTAGTAGATTCACCATATATCTGTCAATCTTTTTAATGAAATTAGGACATATATGCGTAGATGATGATTTGATGAAACGAGTTAACGAGAAAGAGGACAGAGAGTTTATCTTTTCGTGTTTATTTGTTATTATCTTTCAGTTTATTCTTAGTAGTTGATCACTTTGTAGTACCTCTAAACATAATGTGGACACTTAAGTCCTTCAACAATTGCACTCCTAAAAAATGGGTTGGATCGATGCAATGCACATTAATATTTTCGACAATCAATGTGACGGATTTTGGATAGATGCATCTTAAAAACGTGTTTTCCTGAGTTGGTTTACAATTTTGATGATTTTTTTAACTCGAGGCATCCTCTCTTTTGCTCGAGAAAGATTGATTCAATTATCAAAAATTTGGAGCGTGAAGTGCAATTAGATCCATTTTTTAAGGAGGATATACAGACTAATATTATCAATTAGAATAATTTATGCCCTAGTCCGGCATGCTTAAGTCTCAATACTAGTAAAGACTCATAATACAAACCTTTTGGCAAGTCGAATAATTAGAGGATAGCAGATGATTAGCTGTCAGGTTCCTAATACAATACTAGTACTACTCATAATACAATCCTAATTAGTTCCTAAATCCTATGTGATCTCTGTTGTTATTACCAAAATATTAGCCAAATAACATAACTGAAAAATTCTCTAAAACACAATGAATGCAAATTAGCTAGTCAAAACTAAATTGGTAGATTGGTTAAGGATAGGCATAACATGATTATTGGATGAAAAGATGGGATTTCTTTCTCAAAATCGTAGTGATTTTAGCATTTAAGTACAAATCTAGTCTCTATCCATTAGGTTTGGATGTAAGTATTTTCCTTAGGTATAAAAAAGATGTTACAATGAACTGTAAATGATTTGTTGCTTAAATTACTCAAACCTGATTAAATGGATTTACTATCAGAATGGGAATATACTTACTCCCCTACACGTTACTGATTTGGGTTCCAAAATCAGGGTTTAAAAACAGGGGAAAGCAGAGTCCTCTGTCACAACTCTAACATTCCAAGAAAATCAATGGAGCATTGTTCACGTCTCCCTCTTTTTCTTCTATCTCTTCTTCTCCTCTCTCTGTTTCAGACGCCGGCCAATGCAGCCAAACAGGCATGCCTTAACAGAATTATGAATTTGAGATTGAAACTGCAATGTTTATGAGTTTTACTAATGCCCTTTTTATCATTCTCTGTTTCAGTCTTACATTGTGTACTTGGGAACACATTCCCATGGCTTGAACCCTACGTCTGTCGAACTCGAAGCGGCAACGAATTCTCAGTACAATCTGCTTGGAACTGTTTTGGGAAGGTATGGATTTTCATTTAACTTCTTTACAAGGCTATGTAGTTTTTGTCATGTCTAATTCTGTGTTTCGATTTCTTCGAGTAGCAATGAGAGGGCCCAAGAAGCATTGTTTTACTCATATACTAGAGAGATCAATGGATTTGCTGCAGTTTTAGAAGAAGAAGAGGCTTCACAGATTGCAAGTAGGAATTTAATCTCTTTGTATTTTCATGAATATAAGTTTTATTTTTTTTATTTTTTATTTTTACAGTTTGTTCTGTTTCCTCTGTTCTGGTTCTCTGACTAGGTTTTCTCTGCTTTTCAAATTTCAGAGGATCCAAGTGTTGTGTCTGTTTTTCCAAACAGAAAATTAAAACTACATACAACTCATTCATGGGAGTTCATGGGACTAGAAGACCAAAATGGAGTACCTCGTCACGGATCGATTTGGAAGAAAGCTAAGTTTGGTGAAAATACAATCATTGGAAACCTTGACACTGGTAAGTTCAGTCAGTTAATTGCTTCATTCTTGATCTTAAAATTTGCGCACACAAAAAAAAAGTTAAAAGAAATTTTATCATTTACATGCTATTCGTTTATTTGATAACTGTATTCTTAAATTCTGCATGTTGTTTTGAAATTTGATTTGATGTGTGCAAACATTTTTTTTCACACACTATCTTCTGATTAATTCAAATAATTTGAAAATTCTGCTCCGTTTTCAGTGGTTAGTTATGATTGCTTTGACTTGACAAGACTAGATAAGCGTTTTTTTATCAGATATATGATAATGAACCGAACACGGCCTTTAGGGAACTGCTTGTAATTTCTGATTCATGATTATGTCTTTTCTCACTCTCTAATTGCCTATACTAATTTGTCTGACACACTGTTTTCTCTGTAATATTTTTTCTTGTAGGTGTCTGGCCGGAATCACCGAGCTTTAGCGATGAAGGGTTTGGACCAATCCCATCCAAGTGGCGTGGAACTTGTCAACTTGACACCAAAGACAAAGTTCGTTGCAACAGGTCAGTTTCCATGTCTTGATGTTTTCATCCAAACCCTAATTAATGTGAAAAGAATGTTAATGTTTCAAGTTTCTTCATTTGGTTAATATCATTGGCATATATCACTTTATTCAGGAAGCTGATCGGAGCAAGGTACTTTAACAAAGGCTTCTTGGAGTCTGCCAGGCTCAATAATGCCACCATTCCACCAGAAATTCTGGTGTCACCGCGTGACCAGGAAGGCCATGGCTCACACACCCTTTCAACAGCTGGTGGCAGTTATGTGCCGGGGGCTAATGTTTTTGGTCATGGCAATGGCACTGCTAAAGGTGGATCCCCAAAAGCTCGCGTGGCTGCTTACAAAGTATGTTGGCCAAGCTTTGGCAATACAGATGGAGGGTGTACTAATGCAGACATCATGGCCGCCTTTGATGCTGCAATCAGTGACGGTGTTGATGTTCTTTCGCTGTCCGTTGGTGGTGATTCTGTTGAGTTTTTTGAGGATGGGATCGCAATAGGTTCATTCCATGCGGCTAAGCATGGAATCGTTGTTGTTTGCTCAGCTGGCAATTCAGGGCCTTCCCAAGGGTCAGTGACTAATGTGGCACCCTGGATATTAACAGTTGGAGCTAGCACGATTGATCGCGAGTTCACTAGTTATTTATCCTTTGGAAAGGGGAAGCATCTAAAGGTATTCCTATTTGACCCCTTGTTTATGTTTCCCATTACGAGTAATGCTAGAGAGACCACATTAATAAATCGACACCCTAGTGTGACACTTCTACTTTTCATGATAGGGAAAAAGTCTTTCTTCCAGAAGTTTGCCATATAAGAAGTTTTATCCTGTGATAAGTGGAGCCAATGCTAATGCAGCTACTTCGCTTCCTGAAGATTCGTGAGTACTACCATTTTGCTAATGATTTAGTTCTGCGTAATCTACAGTATTGTAAATCTCTTCTTGAATTTCTGCAGCTTGCTATGTTTGAATGGAACCCTTGATCCAAAGAAGGTGAAGGGGAAGATCTTGGTCTGCCTCCGCGGGCAGAATGGGAGAACTGAAAAAGCCGTTGTAGCTGCTCTTGCCGGCGCTGTTGGAATGGTTTTGGTTAACGATGAGCAAAGTGGAGATGATCTTATGGCTGATCCTTATCAGCTCCCCGCTACACATCTGACTTACACTGATGGAAAACGTGTCTTTGAGTACCTGAATTCTACCAAGTAAATTTTTAGACCTTTCACTTTGCTTTTGTACAATTGTACCTGTAGATTTCTTAGCTTATGTGATTTGAATACATCAGGAACCCTTTTGGTCACGTTACTCCTGTCAAGACGGTAGAAGGAACAAAGCCGGCTCCATTTATGGCTTCATTCTCATCTCGTGGACCGAGTAGCATTGAGCCATCAATCCTTAAGGTACTCTTCGAAATTTTTTTTAAAATTTATTTCTTAGTAGGTAATTAACCAACTCATTCTGGTTTGCATATATATCAGCCTGATATCACAGCACCAGGAGTGGATATAATTGCTGCTTATACTGGAGCACCTCTCCTAACTGATTCGGACATTGGTAAGCGTCGTCCACTTTACATTACAGAATCAGGAACATCTATGTCATGCCCTCATGTATCTGGAATAGTCGGTCTTCTGAAAACACTTTACCCGTCATGGAGCCCCGCTGCTATTAAGTCTGCAATCTTGACCACAGGTACAAGAAACCTAATCATCTCATATTGTATGACCTGATTCGTCACACTTGTACCAATAATTTTTCATTGTTGTCCTTCTTTTGCAGCGAGAAGACGCGACAACAAACGGGAGTCAATTCTTGATTCAACCAAGGTCTCAGCTACACCACTTGACTATGGTGCAGGCCATGTTGATCCAAATCGCGCAGCAAACCCGGGACTTGTCTATGACGTGACTACCGATGATTACTTGAATTTCTTATGTGCTCGTGGATACAATGCATCACTTCTCAAAATATTTTCCGACAAGCCACACAAATGTTCCAACACCTCTAGCATTATTGCTGATTTAAACTATCCTACAATTGCTGTTCCTGATCTCCAAGACAAACCAATTACCATTTCTAGAAAAGTGAAGAATGTCGGTACTCCAGGCACATATGTAGCATATGTTCGTGCACCAGCCAGAGTTTCTGTTTCGGTTCAGCCTAGCAGGTTGAAATTCAAGTCCATTGGTGAAGAGAAGGAATTCAAGGTTACGCTGAAGGCAG
The DNA here is from genome assembly GCF_002994745.2 of Rosa chinensis. Classification (NCBI taxonomy): domain Eukaryota; kingdom Viridiplantae; phylum Streptophyta; class Magnoliopsida; order Rosales; family Rosaceae; genus Rosa; species Rosa chinensis. The sequence continues at coordinate 81,053,486 of NC_037092.1, read as the reverse complement.
ATGGTAAGGTTCAAAATCCAGACTATGTGTTTGGAGAGTTGAAATGGTCGGATGGCAAGCACACTGTGAGGAGTCCTATTGCTGTGATGCGTCACTAGAAATGACAAACTTCGTCGATCAATTATTTACTATTATTATTGTTGGCTAGATAGCCATTAAAAATTGCAGGTAGAGATTAGTCATTTATTTTGTATATGTCTGTTTTTGTCCTATTCAACATAAATAAAAACTAAATAAAAATTTGATAGTTTTTCATGATTGGTTACTTGCAATTTATTATGGAGTTACATTTATTTTTATTTCTAAATCACTACTTGCCTCCCCAAAAAAACAAAATTTGAGAATTGTTATCTAGTGCTGATAATTGCATCTTCTCCTTTATTTAAAGTAAGAGTACTGATTCTAATGGCTAGTATATGGCTATCTGAGAATAGGACTTGATAACAAGAAAGTAAAGCATAAAAGTGCTCTACCATTTTCTTGTATGGGAATCTACTTTTTTTTTTTTCCCTAGTTATTAGTGCCATACATTTTGTAAGGTTATAATTCAACATTCTGTCATACAAAGAAATGACATTTAACCAGCTTTGTGGTCAACCTTCTAGTTTTTAGCACAGAAGCTATTCAAAGCTTCACAGCAATGGTGCTTTCATCTCTACCTCCATTACTATTATTATCAGCTCTTTTGTTCTCTCTGTTGCAGACACCTACCCTTTCCATTAAAAAGGTAAAGCTTGCTTCTGTTTTGATTCATTTAGTTGAATGTGGTTCATGACCATCTATGGATTTTCAGTTCTTATAGTTTCTGTTTCTACATGGTACTTCAGCCATATATAGTGTACTTAGGAGCACATTCTCATGGTCCAAGCCCATCATCTGTTGATCTCGATTTTGTCAGAAATTTTCACTACAATTTTCTGGGGTCATTCTTGAGAAGGTAATGTAGGCAAAGTTAAACTGTTGTGATTTTTATTCAACCTTATGTTAATTCGTTTTGAATTTCATTGACAGCAATAAAAGTGCCAAAGATGTGATGTTCTACTCCTATACTAGACACATTAATGGTTTTGCTGCAATTCTTGAAGAGGAAGAAGCTGCTCAGATTGCTAGTAAGTAGTACTGAACAATATACACATACATATATTTCTCTTTTCTCCTTAATCTTATTAAGTTTTTGAAAAATTTTGAGGATGCAGAGGATCCAAATGTGATATCAGTCTTCCTAAACAAGGGAAGAAAGCTACAAACTACCCGGTCATGGAATTTTCTTGGATTAGAGAGAAATGGACTTATTCCTTCAGACTCCATTTGGAAGAAAGCAAGGTTTGGCGAAGATACAATAATTGCAAACATAGATACTGGTGAGTTCTCTATGTTTCCTTTTGAGTTTAATAGCACCAATTACTTGGAATTCCTTTTCGAGGGATTTGATTTACTTGAATGAAACCCCGAAGTTGATAGCTTATGTTGTTTTTGTGACTTGACCAAGTATTGTGATGGAAGCATAATAATGCGTAAGTAGCAGTTCGAGTGAAAAGTTGAAATAAATATAATATATAACATTCGTCGACGCTCTTATTTGTGGTATCATGATATCACCAATGCCAAGTCTCAACCTAAACTGAATTAGTTTTTGCAACCGATCCAAAAAATAAAAATAAAAATAAAAATAAAAATAAAATAAAATAAATTTCACGTGTTAAGTTATTGGTTTTATCAATTTAAATTAGTGATCTCGATACTAATTAGAATATGTCTATAAATACAAATTAACAATCTAACAACATAACATATAAATTTTCTCAATAGAAAGCATTACACATTCAGCTTATAGACCGCATTATATTAAATATATTTAACTAATATTATGGCCTCAGTATCCGTGTTTGACACTTTAAAGGTGTGTTAGGTGTTTGGCCAGAATCCAAAAGCTTTAGTGATGAAGGGCTGGGACCTGTCCCTTCCAAGTGGCGTGGAACTTGTCAACATGACACAAAGCAAGTTCATTGCAACAGGTCCACTCTTTTCCATCCACTAAATCCCACTTTTCATTTTAGAAAAAAGCAATTCATGTAGGATTTAATTTTTGAATGCAGAAAGCTGATTGGAACTAGGTTCTTTAATAATGGTCTTGCCATGTATGCCGGCCCTCTCAACTCGTCGTATTCCACTGTTCGCGACTACGATGGTCATGGATCACATACCCTATCCACGGCTGCGGGTGGCTTTGTTCCTGGAGTCAGTGTTTTTGGCAATGGCAATGGAACCACCAAGGGTGGCTCTCCTCAAGCCCGTGTTGCTGCATATAAGGTATGCTGGCCACCATTTGAAGGTGTTGGGTGCTTCGAGGCAGACATCTTAGCTGCCTTTGATGCTGCAATGAGTGACGGTGTCGATGTAATCTCTGTGTCTCTTGGTGGAGGAACAGAGGAGTTTTTCAACAATGCAATTTCAATAGGATCCTTCCATGCAGTTAAAAATGGCATTGTTGTGGTTAGTGCAGCTGGAAACTCTGGACCAAATCCAGGGACAGTATTAAATTTGTCGCCATGGTTAGTAACAGTTGGTGCTAGCACCATTGATCTAGAGTTCACAAGCTATGTTGTCCTCGGAAACAAAAAGCAATTGAAGGTAACACATTGCATATTTATCTGTACAATTTTCTTTACTAGACATGATGAGTTGCACCAACTTGTTTGCGTTTCCACTATGTCAGGGAGCAAGCCTTTCAGCTAAAGGCTTACCATTTGAAGTGTTTTACCCGTTGATCAGTGCTGCAGATGCGAGAGATGCTGATGCATCCACTGGAAAAGCGTAAGCTCAATGCTACAGTTTAGTAATTTTACAAAGTTATATGATATTGAGTTATTGACAATGTCTAATTTACTTTATCTTAACTCACAGTGAAATTTGCAATGTTGGAGCTCTCGATCCTAGGAAAGTAAAAGGAAAGATTTTAGTGTGCGTTCGAGAATACAACGATAATGAAAGAACCGAGAAGAGCATGCAGGCTGATATTGCAGGTGCTGTAGGAATGATCTTGGTTAATGATAAGCAAAGTGGAAACGATGTTGTAGCCGATCCTCATGTGCTCCTTGTTTCACATCTCAATTACACCGACGGCAAACATGTCTTTGATTACATTAAATCTACCAAGTCTTTAATCTCTCACCCAATGATCTCTGTTTGAACTTTGATTATGTTAAATTTGATGTCTTAGTAACTCACATATAGTATAACTCTATTTTTACAACAGAACTCCTGTGGCTTACCTTACTCCAGTAAAGACTGAATTGGGAACAAAGCCAGCTCCGCTTGTAGCTCCATTTTCATCAAGGGGGCCTAATCTTCTGGAGCAGGCAATCTTTAAGGTCAATCATATTATATTCTCGGTTCTGATTCAGAACAAATGGATTTCTTGCTCTAATATTTATCATACAGAATATAGTACATGAAAAGTTTCATTTCATATTTCAGCCTGATATCATTGCACCAGGGGTGAGTATAATTGCTGCTTATACTGAAGCAACAGGGCCAACTTATCAATTATCTGATACTCGCCGGGTTTCTTTTAATGTTCAAACCGGCACTTCAATGGCATGCCCTCATGTATCCGGAATTGCAGGGCTTCTGAGGAAACTCCATCCAGATTGGAGCCCAGCAGCTATTAAATCTGCAATCATGACAACTGGTGCGTAAAATTTTCACTTAGTCATTTTCGTTTAACCATTTTTTTCTTAGAGCAAGCACTTACATATCTTTTCGTAGCAATGTAGCATTACACAAAGTTTTCTTATATATGCAGCTACAACACAAGATGACAGCAATGAACCGATGCTTGACTCGTCTTATTTGAAGGCAACACCATTTGCTTATGGTGCAGGACACATTCAACCAAACAACGCAATGGACCCGGGGTTAATTTATAACCTAACAACACTTGATTACTTGAATTTCTTATGTGCTCGAGGATACAATGAAACAATGATCAAATCATTCTCCAATCCACCTTTCAAATGTCCCAAGTCTTTCAGTCTAGGAGACTTCAACTACCCAGCAATTGCAATTCCTAATATCGGTGCAGAGTTAGTGACCGTTACTAGAAGAAAAGTTACAAATGTCGGATCACCTGGCACGTACAAAGTGTGCCTCAAGGCACCACCAGAAGTAATGGTTTTGGTTAAACCTAGAAGCTTGAAATTTGAGAGTATTGGTGAAGTGAAAAAGTTCAAAGTTATATTCAAAGCTAAGGTTAAGGGTAAGCCTCGAGGGTATGCATTTGGAGAGTTGATGTGGTCAGATGGCAATCACCATGTAAAGATTCCTCTTGCAGTGAAGCACTACTAGAAACAAATTTTGGCTGTGTTTGAATGCAACCCTGCATTTACTGTCAGTTCATTATTATTGGTGTGTGCCTTAGGAGGGATGAAAATATCAAGGAGGAAAAAAAAAAATTTCCTGTTTTATGATTCCTGTATCACAAGAATGACACAATTTCTACACTCATTTGATGATGACACCCATTCAATCAGATGCAGCTAGCATCAGTGTTGAGATCTACGTTCACAGGTACTATTCAATGGGGATCGTTGGATAATTGTCATGTGGTACAATTGTTCCAAACAGCTCTTTCTCCTCGGTGTCATGCTTGTTAGATTGGGTTTCCAGCAGGTCATTTGATATGGAAACTCGAAAGACAGCTACACGTACATAATGTACGTTCAAAATCATATTATGATCTCCACCTGTGGTACTAGTAGACAGATGCAGCATGCAGAAAAACCATGAAAGGCTTGTGTAATGGACAAAGTATGTTCCCAAGCTCATGTAGCACCTGAATCCTGATAGATGATAGTCATGAACTCATGATACACAAGGAAATCTCGAGCTACAGGGAAATTTTTTATGACTTGTAAAATAGAAATGAAAACCAAAGAAAAATGATACATCTCTCAACTAATATGTATAGGGTATGGATTTATATGAAATATCAACCTATATAAATCAAAAGGTACGTAGAGGAAAAATTTTATAAGCACATAATAATTGAAAGGGAATTATCACGACCATGTATGTAGGGAATATATAGAATATAAGAAGATGACAAGTTCGATTTCAAGGACTCTCACAAAATTCAAGCATATATATGACTTGAAAGGAAAAAAAGAAGAAGCAAAAGCAAGCAGCACATAAACAGTAAAATTTTGTTCGTAAAACTACTGCCAGCTAGCATTAGCTAGGATCAGTGATTAACATGTATGTGGTACAATGTTTCCACATAACACTTTCTTCCTGGTATCATGCTTATTCAAATGATGGCGCATGACAAAAGCTGTGGAGATGTTTAAATCTTCATAAAATTCGGCAGCCTCAATATGTGCTGAGAGAATAGGAGTACCAGCAAGGTCCTTCGAGATGGAAACTTGAAACACCGCTATAAGTGTATAATCATCAGAATCATAATTATCAAATGTTCCCATTATCCCATTTGTTTGCACAAACCACATACGGCCACCGTTAAATTCACCCACGTAACACTTGGACAAATAGGTATTTAGATTTTAGAAAAGGACAGAATATGCCTTGCATTGAAGCTCATGTAGCACCCGATACAGCTTGGGGTTTCCATTCGAATCCAACTGATAAGCGACAAGCTGCGATCTTCTGTAGGCAGGTATGCCAATTAAAAACCCCTCAAATTCTACAACAGCCGCAAAACTCTTACTCAGGATCTCATCACTAGTAGTGGTGCAGTCGTCTTCCGTGCTGTCTCTTCTTTTCAAGTCATCTTTTCTTCTGTAATACGCCCATTTCTGTTGGCTAGTGTCAAAAATATATGACTCATCATGCGAATGCCTTACACCAAGCTTGTGGACCCAAACAAAGTGTTCTCTCCCGCTATAGTTAGTGTATGATTGTTCTAATTTATTGAAGAAGGGAGGATTAGGGAGATGTTTCCAGGTCCGGCTAAGAGGATCATAAACCTTTTTTTTTTATTTTGGTAATGAGAGAAATAGAAGAGGAGGAACCTCTCTATCACTCTATCAGATTAAAAGAAAAAAGAATACAAAGGAGGGGGACCAAAAACCTAAATCTCCCAAACCAAAAAACAAGCATAATGAAATTCTAGCTAGTTAACGAAAACGAAATTGAGGAAAACCCAGACGATCATTCTCGTAGTGCAAAAGGATAAATGAAGGAGGTGAATCACACCACAAGAGAAGGATTACGAAAATAATCAAGTATTAGGGAGGAGTCTACTTCTAACCAAATATGCTTCCAATCACAAACCCAAACTATCTCAATTGCCTTAATAACTGCCATAACCTCTGCCGCCACGGAGCTAGGAATATCAATGTTAGAAGCAAAAGCTCCAAGAAGCCACCTCTATAATCCCTTAAAATTGCTCCATAACCCCCCTTGCCTGTCTCATGCTTCCATGCTCCGTCAGTATTGATCTTGACCCATCCACTTATAGGAGGATGCCAATTAACCTCCATGACTACCGGAGCACGCCGCTGCCTACATTGCACCCCAAAACCTTTCAAAATACACAGATCATTAAAGGTGTTATGCATGGTACCCCAGGCCAAACCACTTGCAGCACGTATATGGCTAGAAATAAGCCTTCCAATCCCAGCAATTGAGAAATTCTTTCCATCAAATCTGCTCTTATTTCTAGCATGCCACACAAACCATAAAACTGCAGTAAAGCCAATCAACCATAATTCTTTAAGCTGAGAACTACGTCCATTAGCTAGACCCCTCTCAAAAGCCTCCAAAATGGATAAAGGAACTGAACCTAGTTCAAATAAAGAAAATATGTTGTTCCATATTGCAGCAGTAAATGAGCATTGAAGAAAAATATGGCTAATAGATTCGGTGTTAACACCACAAAGAACATAACGTGAAGCCAATGAAACTCCCCGTCTCTGTAAAAAATCATCAAAAATAATTCTACCTCGCAGCACCTTCCAAGTAAGAAGGGACATTTGAGGCAAAATAAATTTGGACCATATATGCTTACCCCATCGCAAAGAAGGAGAGGGTTGATGTATAAATTGAAAAGCTTGCTTTGCTGTTAGCTCCCCAGAAGAGTAAGAAGACCAGATTAACTTATCTTCCATCTTAGGATTAGTAGCAATTGGAACTCGTCTAATCATAGCACACAAAGCAGGAAAATGTAATTCCAAAAGCTCAGGAAAATTCCAAGAACCATTATCAACAAAGTCTGCCACAGAATTGTCAATATCACCAAACAACGCAACATTATCCCCAAAGAAATCAATAACAGGCCTTCCAAGAAAATTGCCCCTCCAAAAAGAAATTTTTTCACCTGAGCCAATCAACCATTGAGAATTCTCTTCGACAGTAGACCAAAACTTACGCACACCAGGCCATATAGATGAGGGAGTATATGAACGTCGGGTAGAAAAACGGCTGTATAAAAGAGGAACCTTCATATTTAGAAGAATAAATTTCCCAGCAACGCTTTAACAATAAGGACTGGTCAAGCAGCACCAATTGCTTAAGTCCCAAGCCACCTTCATCAACTGGGGAGCAACAGGACTTCCATGATACCAAAGGATACCCACGCTTTTCAGTTGACCCTGTCCAAAGAAAATTACGGCACCAACCTTCAATACGACGAAGCAAAGACACCGGCCATGCATACACTTGAAAAGTGTACACAAGCATGCTAAAAATAACTGATTTTATAAGCTGGAGTCGCCCTGCCATGGATAATATTGATCCCATCCAACTAGAGAACCGCAACCTTATCTTGTCCACAATTGGCTTAAAATAAGAGACACGAGGTTTCCCTTTGAAGATTGGGGCACCCAAGTAAGTGAAGGAAACTGAACCCAACGGAATACCCCTGGAAGAAGCAATAGAATGTCGACATTGAAACAATTGCTTTCCAAGAAACACCTGAGACTTCTGTTTGTTAATGTTTTGCCCAGAAGCACAACCGTATTCTTCAAAAAACTTCATAATTGTCAACAGATTGAGCTTGTCACCACGACAAAAAATAATAATCAGCAAATAAAACATGAGAAGGAGATAGAGTGCTTCTTGGGGAAGATATGAGCCTCAACCGCCGAGTAGTGACCAGTTCAGAAACACCACGACTAAGGACTTCCTCTGCCAAACAAAAAAGTAAAGGAGAGAGTGGGTCGCCTTGTCTAACCCCTCGTTTGCATGAGAAATAACCCACAGATCTCCCATTGATTAAAATTGAAAGCTTGGCAGAAAGAAGGAGAGCTCTGACCCACTGCACGAAAGTAGCATTAAAACCAAATGCTTGAAGAACATGCAATAGAAATTCCCATGATAGAGTATCAAAGGCCTTTGTAATATCAACCTTTATTGCCACATTCCCACCATGACATTTAGAATCCAATAGGTTAAAGCACTCCGAAGTCAACATGATGCAATCCGAAGTATTTCTACCCGCAACAAAAGCATGTTGTTGAGGCGAGATGATGCGGGCTGCAATGGAAGACAAACGAAGTGCAAGAATCTTTGGGATAATTTTGAAGACAAAATTAGTGAGTGCAATAGGACGATACTGCTTAAAGAGGATCATAAACCTTAAAGAGGGGAGGCTGCTGATGATTATCCTCAACTTCATGAGCATATTTGGCAAGAACATAAATTTTGTTCTCAATGGTGCAGACGATGACATTCTCTCCATACATGAACAATCTGGGATCAACTAGTCTCGGAATGGTGGCATGCTCCAAGCGGCGGATGCATGGACCATCTGGGTTAGCCGGATCAAAAAAATAACCCTCAATCTTGTTTTGAGAATTCACCATATACAAATTGGGACCCAAAGTTATACAAGTTTGGACACAAGTTCCGAAACAGGATTCATCAAAAGGTCCAAAATCATGCACAAGCTCAAATAGAGAGCTCCTCTTTCTGCAGAATTCATCTATATTAAGACGGACGCCATATCTCAGACTTACTCCCCCAATTACTAACAATCATCTACAAATACCAATCCTTCTTCTGCCGAGGCATTGTCATCGTCTTCAAAATATCTAGGACACGAGAACACAAAGGTTTAGTAATGTTTAGACCAGGGCACGGTCGACGCACGTATGAAAACCAGTCATTCTTTAGCATCGTCTTCCACATTTTGCTCATTATTCAAGCTTCTTTGACCTGCGTAGACCCACCCAAAAAAAACAATTAAAAATTAAGTAGATGACAAGAAATGAAACGAAAATGAAGTTAAAGAGGATATGTGCAAGCAAATAATAGAGATTTAACCTCAGAAACTATGTTGAAGCTATACTGGCAGCAGAAAGAAGAGTCTACAGGTTTTATATTTTGCTTTTGGTGTTGGTGAGGCGCCTAGCTCCTATGTTTATTTCTAGGTTTACAGAAAAAAATTGGATACATATGTGGGTTTAGGGTTAAAAGAAAGAAAAAGAATTAAAACAAAAAGTTTAATGTTAATATTTTGTTCTCATTCAGCGGCGATCTCATTTAACTTCCGCTCAAATTGAGATTTAATATTTAATTTTAAATCAAACTTACCAACAGATACCTAAACTAAGATGAAGGAAAAAAAAAAAATGAACCCTAGACCCTGCTGCCGGCCTTCTCTTGTCTCTGCAGTCTGCACCGCTACTCCAACAAAGTTTCTCAGGTAGAAATATCTCTGCTATTTGATTCATAATATTCACTCATTGTTTTTCAGTCCTTATATTTTACTTGATTTCTTTCTGTCAAGTGTGCTATTGTTGAAGAGAAAGAAATGTTGAAGACGATGCTGAAGACAAGTGTTTTTCCACATGCCAAGAAGATGAGGGATCGCAAGCCATGCCGTCTAAATATTGGTAAACATTTATGTTCTTCGAATCAGCCCAAGTTTGATGAAAGAGTAACTTTGAAAGTGCAGCCACCGCCGGAGAAGAAGAAGAAGAAGAAGAAGAAGGATTTGTTTCTGTACTGGGATATAGGTAAGCAACTATGGCGTTTGAACATTAGGAACTCTGCGGAAGAGGGAGCCAGTCGAAGAAGACTCAGCTTGAAGTTGTGCATGTTTTCGATTCCCATGCAGTAAATATTTCTAGTCCTTTCCGGCTTAAAGATATTTATTCCTTGATTTCCTTCTATCCCGGACTCCCGGTGTTAAATTGTTCACCCTTGGGAACAAACTCTCTGTTCTTGACAGTCACGCTCGCTCTTTTAAGCAATTTGATCCCCTTCACAAATCTTGGAGACTTCTCCCTTATCCTCCAAGTTACAAAGATGTTAATGACGAGAATGAACACCTAAATGAGGGGTTTAGGTCGTTCAGGGATGATGTAAAATTGAAGGAATTTTTAGTTGGTGCAGAATTTCAGGGATTTTGTAATTGGCGTGTATAAGAGGGAGGGCAGATATCAGATTGTTGCTAATTATGAGATGGAATCAGACTGGAACCGCCGGGAGCCTGATCAGGTGCTACATGAGATTCAGGGCCCTATTCCAAGGAACTGCCAATTTTTCTTGGGTAAATGTGATGGCGGTCTTTTGTGGTTGGTATGTTCAGGATTGGATGTTACGCATTCTGCTTATACATGTGTTACAGTGTTTCGAATTTCTGTTTCATATGATATTGCTGGCAATCCAGTCATCTCTGCCAATGTTGAGGCCAGTTCGGAAATAATAGATGCCGATAGTGAGGATAAATCAGTAGTTTCCTTTACTTCTGCCTTGTGCCATCATTTGAAAACCATGCCACAGGAAAGGGATTGGTTTTTGTACTTGAGTATAGGCAAACGACTATGCCGAGTAAATAGTACAGAATTCTGCGAAAGGAGCTCTCCCAAGCCTAAGTTTGAAGTTGCGCATAGCTTTCCTGAAGAAGGTCATCCAAGTCCAATTCCAAGGAGAATGACACATAACTCTCGGTTCCAAATCGTATATGGTTGGGGGCGAAAGAGTGGATCGAAGCCTGCATTGTGATGCCAATGGCAGATGTTTTCCTATGCCGAACTTGGATATTTATTCCTTTAATCCCACTGTCCCAAACCGTCCATTGATCACCATGTGCAACGGTGTCATTCCCATGTTGATTGATCCAAAAGCTAAGACCATTCCTATCGTGACCACTATTGAGGAGAAAATTTATGTTCTCACCAAAAGACCATATTCAGAAGAACTTGATGATGATCAGCGCCCCAAATTTAAGGTTTTTGATCCCCTCCACCAATCTTGGAAACATCTTCCTGATCCCCCTTGTTATAATAAATCATTACATGACACAAAACTTTTTGTGCATAACCACTTTGCTTGGGGGCACAAGCTTATTATTAACACCAAGTTGGGGTCGTACATTTTTGATACTCATCAAGAGAAATGGGAGGATACCCCCCACGAATTCCCGAATGAGGGGTTTAAGGCTGTTGTAGAAGTTGGGGGATTTTTAATTGGAATGCCTCATAATGGCAAAGAGCTTGTTGCTTATCAGTTGGATTCAAATGGTATCTTCAAGCCATATAAGGTGTTACATGAACTGCAGGGAATATTCCGTACTTCTTCACTTGTTTTTGACTATTTCCTAGGTAAATGTGATGATGAACGTATTTGGTTGGTGTATTCTGGCATGGATGGTCCAAATTATTGGAATACATGGGTAGTGTTGCGAGTTTTCACCTCAATCGACAATGTTGGCAATTCAGTCCCCTCAGTAGACATCGAGGCTGCAGAGTGTTTGCATAGTTTACTGATCAGTTCAGCTTTCTCATTGTGTCATCTTTTGTAGAATCATGATATTGAGGGAAAAACTTGGTAGTCATGACAGCTTAACACCATACCATCATCTTTGACGCCGACGCAAAAATGACGGTCTTAATTCTTGTGATGATCGATTTTGTGGAACAAATTCTAATGTTTTTTTCTTCATATTTGCTATTTTTTCTTCACCCCATATGTTGTATGATGTTCTATTAGTCAAGAGCTTATTTTCTTACCCGATGGTTTCAGATCAAATAACTCCTCCCATACAGGGTTAGCGTGGCTCTAGTGCCAGAACAAAGTTAATAGCTTCCTCGGAAAAGTGACAAGATCGAATTTCAATTTTGGGTAGCAGTCATCTTCAGAACTCGGATGATGGTATGCTAACAATTTTTGCTGTCATCATAGATTTTTCAAAATTGCTAGTAGTTTGACATACAAAGTTTTCCACAAGGCAACCGATCTCTATACGGCGAGTTGTGCCGACTTGATTTCAAAAACACTGGACATCTAAATTTAGCAACATGGAAACTAAAACTCAAGAAATCACTTGAAAGGCAGTCGTCTTGGAACTGCAAATGGTTTACTCATGTAAATTGCATCGTCAATCTCATGTAAGTTGCAACATTGCTTTATGGGTATCAACCAACTAAATGAACGGGTAACCTTAAATACCCAAAGTATGATCTTGCATCATTCCACTGATTTATGAATTTTAAATGTCTATAAATTAACTCAGCCCCCAAAGAGAAACCCTGCGGCTTGTTCTTCATTGCCATCAAAAAATTTAAGAGCTTGTATTACTGCATCTCTCCCAAACCCTAGCTCAACTAGCTTTGCAACTTTAGCTTCGAAATCAGGTCCCTGCAACCACAACATTATCAAAAAATGACTATTGACCACAAACTTCTTGCTGATTCATCAACGAAGTGCACAAATAGCATGATTTGTAACAATAATGGAATTAAAAGTAAAAGCTGATGGGTGGAAAGAGCTTAAGAACAGCTGAGATTAACTATCTGTAAATGGTAAAACAGAGGTTGAAATTCTTGACAAAAGTTAGCATGTAGAGAAATTTTACCTGACTTGTATCAGGACGAGCACTTCCTGGATCAAAGTTAAAAGAAAAGAAAAAAAAAATCAGTTTTCCCTCATCCATCAAGTAACCCCATGCTAAAGAAAGCCAATTTCCAAAACTAACCAGATGATTGCCCTCCAGTTGATACACTTTTGGTCTTATCTGTAGTTCCAGCTATCACCTATAGAAAGGTTACAATGAGCAAATGAAGAGACAATAAGTACTTAACTAGAAAATAACTAATTTACATGCCTTCCTATTTAGACTAGACTAGGTCTGGAGCTGCAGCTAATAACCCAATTGGTGATGGTTTATTAAAAGCATATTTGGAAGGGTCTCATGACTGTGGATTTAGTTGAGAGGGAATGACATTTCTTTTAGCTTTGGCTGCTGAATTCTGTTGGTAGCATTTCCTTAGTTTTCCTTGATCTGGTTGATAAGTTTCCCCCTTGAAGCTCTGATGCTTCACAATAATTCCAACTTATTTTTCTTAACAGGTCAACTGTCTTCCTAAATTTTAAAAACTTCCTGCAAGACCCTAAGCATATCCTAGTGAGTGCGATGTCTCAAAAGTATACTAAATCGAAAATGAGGTGTGTATTCACTAAATATAACTACAACAGATTGATGTAAGGAATCAAAGAAATGGTCACTCTAAGTACTTACAGGAGCTCCTGAGCTGGATGCTTCCTGGAACAACTTTCCTTCATCCAGAAACCGAGATGGCAAGTCTTTTTCTGAAATTAGTACATCAAATAGACAAACCTCCTTAAGGAATTAAGAAAATATTAATGGGTTTGCAAAAGAAGCCAGTCAAACATACAAGGGAGATCATAGAACAAACCTTGTAAAAATGGGACAGAGACTTCTCCCCCACCAACTCTCAACACATTATCCTTCAAGTCTATACTGCACTGAAAACATAGGCAAGGTCAGAAGAGTAACAAACATGGAAAACTTTTATCAAGTTACATCATTGGACTGTGGGCTTCACCTGATGCTTTCGAAGCATATCCAACCCAAAGAGGAACTCTATATTAGTAGCATCCAGTACCAGGAAGGAGCAGGGGTAAAAATTATTTCCAATCTACAGACAATGTTATCATTGTTAAAGAAAAGCCTATCACTTAACCATCTCAAAGAAACAGTATAAAATGATATGAAAGGTTTTTATCAGACTGGTACCTTGATAGGAGCTACGTGTATTCGACCTAATATCTCTGATTGACCAACTCCATGAGCAATGCCCTTGTAACGTTGATCTAAAAGCCTCAACAATCTAGACAATTCAAAACTAACACTATATTAGCCCTTTGTATTAATATAAATACAAAACCAACAGCATTCCTAATGCAATAAAGAGTTCCCAAGTCGATCCTTTCACAGATTTATCTATAAGGCCTATCTCAAAATGTCAATTCGAGTAAGTATAGTATCTTTTGTTACACAAACCCAGGGTATACAACCAAACAGCTAATAGCAAAGGATGTATAGCCAACAAGAAGGATAGCATTTGACACCTAAATTGCAAACCCAAATAGACCTTGAAACAATTCATGATAACAGGTCAATATATACATTAAATCCACATGTATTAATCCCAAAAAAAAAGTATATGCAATGGGATTCCCATCAAGTTAATTATATGAAATCAAGATCAACATATGCAAATCAGTTTACCAAACAACCAGCAGAAAGAAATTACTGTATTATTTTAAGACAGCTCATACCCACAACGCTCAGCACAGCTTTTTGATATAATTGTTGACTGTGCTCCACTATCAACAAATGCCTGGAACAAGTAAAATAAATAAATCATCAAACTATGTAATTTTGTTTTGAACAAATACATCCAGCAAAATAGGAGTTGAGTAACTGATAATACCAATGGATGTGGATAATTCCAATCAAATTGTGCATAAAACAAAGAGGTTGAATTAAGTAAATACTCATGAGAGCAACACAAGTGAAACAAAAAATACTCCCTTCATTTAGACATCTCACTTACAAAAAACTCAAATGAAAGATATGAAAATCCCGGCTATTATGTTCAGATTACCTTCAATGGGACACCATTAACTTCCATGTCTACATACAGCATAACCTGAAAATACAGAGCATCAAACTGAAAAGAACTTAAAAGAAATAAATCAATAAAGAAGAGAAGATGGCGGAGATTGGCAATCATACATACCACCCTTGCAAAAGCTTCGGGGTTATGTTCAAGAGCAGCAGCCCAATTTTCATCAATTCCTTTCTGTCAAAGACATTAGCAATACGGCAAACCATCAGAACAAATGAAATTTCACATTATGTGCGTTGAGAATTAATTTCATTACTGTTAACTAGTAGCATATAATATGAAAGAACAACTATAGGATCACATGAATAAAGATGGTGGAATGACATTATAATTAGTGAACTTCACAACTTTGACAAAGAAAATACGACTAACCTGGCGAATAGCAGCTTCAATCTTCTTCTGGGCTTCAACATCAAAAGGGTCTGCAAAAAGAAGAGCCTGCTCACAAGATATAGGTAGACAGAAACTTCATCATTAGAGTCTAATGATAAATTATACCAAAATTGCCATACACTCATACGTATATATTAGTGCTTATGGCGGTAGATTAACACTAGAAGCCATGTAAAGCATTAACTATGCCACAATCACTGTGAGAAGAAGGGGGAAGAGAGGGGGGGTTGAAGGTACTAACATTCTCCTCCTCTTGTTGTCGTCGATGTTCAGATTTTTGGCGATAACGCTCTCGTAAAACTTCCTGCAGTCTATTGAGATCGTCTCCAAGAATAACTTGTGCTAATTCAGGATCACTCTGTAAGATTCATTAAACAGTAAGATCTTTGGAATTAAAACAATTGCATGAACATTGAAAATTATACACCAGACAGTTTATACTTTCAGAACAACAATGCAAAAATCAAAGAAAAATTAATTCATCTAACTACTGTATCTTTGAATGAACTATGTCCCTGAGCGTTGACAACCTCATCCAAACCCAGAGAAACAAACTGTAGAAAAAAATCACCATCGTACCTGAAACAACTGTGCTATCACATTAGAATCATTCCTAATCTGCTGCTGGAAAGCTAGTGGATTTGCAGCAGACCCATCTGGATTGAAGCTCAGTGCATTGCTGGAAGCACTGAAATATATTAAGTCTCATTAAATGCATGAACAACGTCAAGGGAATGTAAAGACATCACCCAAAACTCGTTAATTTTATTGAGAATTCTTGCAAATGGAGCCTACCTAGACACGGCATTGGATACCATCATTATTAAATCATCATCTTTGACACCGAGTGCACTCAGTCTCTCGGAATTTCTAACCTCCTTCCCATTATACAGCAGCTGCTGATTCTGAAGCAGCACCCGAGTCTGCTCATTCACATTACCAAAACAAGTCAGGCATTCACTATACACTTATCCATCAATTAATCAAAAACATAAAATCTGCATTGAAATTCCATATTATTCACTAGTTCCCCTAACTCCCCAAGTAAACAAAGATCCAAACTTTACTTCAATTCAATAGCCAAACACCCAAAACCCCATCAATGAAACTTGAAAATAACACCAATAAATGATAAAATGTTCAAGAAGTTTCTCACCTCCACCTCCAGCAGAGCTTTCACGTTTTCAACCTATAAAAACCAAAACCCAGAAAATCAATTGAAAGAAGCAAAGCACCAACATGCCCAATTTTACAGAAAGCTGAAACCATCACAAGTAAATCAAGTGAGCTGAAATTAGGGTTTTACAGTCTCATGAGGATCGACGTCTAAGCTGATGATCTGCTCGTCGGCGGTCATTACTGTGATCTTCATCTTCGTTCTCCGATTGGATTGGTTTCTTGTTGAAGAGGTAAAGGGTGCTGAGAATGATGTAAAGGTTGGAGCTTTGGGTTTGGATATGGTGGAGTTTGGGTTTCTTTCCTTTAAAGTCTTCCAATTGAAGAAGAAGTCTTCCAATAGAAGAAGAAGAAGAACATGTGAGAAAAGGATTGGGACTTTGGACTTTGTAAATACATTCTGATTGACATTGAACGCTGCGTTTTGTCCTATGCATCATGCAATTTGGTGTATAATTGGGTTAATTGTGAAAACTGTGGCTTAGTTTGGAATTGCTGTGCTGTGAGAGGAATCACTTCTGACGTTGCTGTGAGAGGAATCACTTCCGAAGTTGCTGTGAGAGGAAGCAGCTGAGGTGTTTGGTAAACTGTTTTTAAAAGTGTTGTGAGAACAAAAAGCAATTTGTAGGTGTTTGGTAAGTTGCAAGGCAAAAGTGCTTTGGCTGGGTATAATTACCAAAATGGGCATACATGCTAAGATATGCTACTAAAATACTTAATTTTGTTTTTTGATTATGTAACTATACCAAATAAAAAAATTTCTCATGTATTATTCTTGTACCCTTGGTTGGACCGAATAAAAGATTTACTTTAAACTCTTCAATATGCATATTATGTTTTACTATTACACAAAATAAGTCAAGAATATTTGGATTAATTTCCCGACCATAGTGAAAATGGGAACCATTACACAAAATAAATTAAAGTCACTTGAAATTTCCAACTAAATGCTAAGTAGATGCATTCATTAGACTTTGTGCAATTGCATTTCTTAACCATCTTCATCATGTTCATTATCCTCTATCTCTTCACTAGTCTCTTCACTTGAGTAATTTCCACTTTCATCAAAATCAATATCTCGTTGAGCATATCTGCGTATGTAGTTATGAAGAGCCATAGTAGCAATAACTATCTTAACTAGTTTTTCATAAGGAAAGTGAGGCATATCACATAAAATACTCCATTTCTTCTTCCATACCCCAAAAGTGCGCTCAATAACACCTCTAAGTGAAGAATGTGCATGATTGAATATTTCTTTATGACCGGTCGGCTCATCACCTCTACGGAAATGTGGAAGGTGATACCGCTCACCTTTATATGGTCCTAAATAACCCTTCATTTGTGGATATCTAGCATCCAGAAATTTGATAGATTTCAGAAATTGGAGCCAAATTTTTTGGTAACCGCCAAATCTCACTCAATGGGTGACGAAATTCATTTCGTCTCTATTTTTTATTTTTTATTATTTTTTAATTTCACTGGTTTGAAAATTTATTTCACATTCATTATTTTTATAGCTTATTGCATGTTCTGGCATATATTTCAATTGAAATATCATATATTGCATTTCAAAGTACAAACTGAGAATATTCATAGATAAGCAAAATATGTTTCCAAGTATCAGACATTAATTTACATCCAAAATGTGAAATGTGAAATGTGAAATTCCTAATACACAAATTTGTATCCTTCTCTTGCTCATTTTCATCAATATTATCATCCTCATCACGACGAGGATGGTGTCTTTGGGTCTCGACCTTGTAGCAATAGATTGCAGCCCAAAAAATTTGTCAGCTGTTAATAAGTTGCTGCAAAGCCAAAGAAGTAGAACTGATTTGGGGATGAGAAAGAAAAAAAAATGATATGAACACAGCTAATATATATCACATAAACAAAGAATGAACTTACTGGACTTCATCATCATCTTCCTCTTTTGCATAGTGAGCCAACATTTTCATCTTTGGAACTATCTATCTACTTGGACTACAATGAACTCAGATAGAGTAATTTAATAATTAAGAGATCTTTGTGTTTCAAATTTGAAATAATTTGACAAGGGATTGGCGTCTACATATATACACATACTAACCAAACAAAACATAACACAAACCATGATTTCAGTCAATACCAAAATAAAACTCTCATTTGAAAAACCATATCAATACCAAAATTCAGTAAATAATGTTTTCCAGTGACAACAACAACCATAATGATATCAGAACAATAGCAGTATTACAATATACACCGGGATCAGCTATACTGCACAACAGTAAGATGCACAAATAAGCCTCCAAAAGGACATGCATTGATTACTTTAAACATGTTGGAATTTCATAACAGAGTCCCAAAGACATATAACTACTTCATACTAGGTAAATCAATGATTACCGTAGTTTGTCATGTGGACAGCAACATTGAATTCCTCAGCAATCTTTATTAAAAGGGAAAGCATATGTGCAAGTTTTTGCTGCAGATAATAATTTGCTTTATGTCATATAAATTTTGGATAAAGACATAGAGCATAAGATCTAAGTGAGTATAGGCATTGTAGGGAACCTGTGAAACTGACCTGGCGATCTCCAAGTTCTCCTCTTCCAGTAACATCCACTCGAAAGAGAGAAATCACCGAATCCATAACCTGAAACATGAGCATACTAATCATCCAGGTCATTTTATATTATAAGAGAGGTTTGGATGGCAAAAGTCTTTACCAGAAGTCTTAATGGCTCTTTAGCCATTTTTGCAGCTAGACCAAAAAGCATATTATACTGATGCTCATATGTATATGCACGAGCATAAACAATCTTGCAGTCACAGAAAAAGAAAATAAGATGGCTAGTAGCAGTAATTGTATCACTAGTTCAATTGATATAATATGGAAAAGTACTAGCTTTTGTCGAGGACAGCTCCTGGGTCCAAGCCAAATCTTTCAGCTATTGGTATAAGTCTTTCATGTTTACTAAAAGTGCCCTTAGTTAAGAAGAACACATCCATCAAACCAGGTAGAAATTGTCTTAGATAATTTTTGGCCATCATTTATTAGATTATAACTATAGGAAAAGTTAAACGGGACGAACCAAACCAAGGATACACAAATTTGTTTAAAACCATAGGATTCAATAAAGAGCTAGGGACCAGAATATATCAATTTCACACTAGTATGCAAAGGTTGAAATATATACATATAAAAGAACCAGTAGCCAAAAAAAAAAAAACCCAGGTAGCATCATAATCAAAGAAATGAAATCAGAAGGTGAAATAATTGGAGGGACTGGAATTGAATTGAAAAGTGTCAGAATCTTACTTACCCCGTCTCTGTGTGTGGAAATTTGGTACCCAAAATACCACAAATTGACCAAACAATAACAAGCTAGTTGTTTCGATCTGTTGCTACTTGATCTGCAGGTGACGTATATGGGGAAAATTAAGAACTTCAGAGGAGACAAACAATAACAAGTGCAGTGAATCGAAGCGTGCAACAACAATATACTGTAAATTTGGGGAAAGATGGAGAAGGAGAGGACTTACAGTTAGTTTGATTTGCAGAAGACACAAACTTTCGACTCAATTTGCTGCTGGGTTTGAGAGAGAGAGAGAGAGGCGGTGATACAGATCCGGGAAGATGTGATTAGGTGAAATTGATGGTTACTCGGTTCCCTCCGCCGCTCATGTCAATGGGGTTTTCACCGGATTGTATGACTAGAACAGATCCGGGAAAAAGAATGAACTTCGAATGGGATAATATATGCTGGGAGGAGGAAAAAGAAGGAAGATGTGGAGAGTGGTTCTGATGAGGAGCTTACCAAGTACGAAAGGAGGTTGAAGAAGGTCCGGGAATGCTTTGGGTTTGGGGCGTGTGGCGGAGGAGCGACGGAATCGGGTTTTGAAGACACAGGAGAGATTGATCGATGGGAAGAAGGTGTTTTGAGTTTTGACGGTAAAGGAGGCTGGGAAGACTGGAAGAGAGAAACTGAGAATAATAAAACCCTATCTGGGTCAAGGTTAAAAGATGAGGACATAATCGGAAAAAAGAGTAAAATTCATTAAATGAATCATGTTCACTCCGTGTTTCCATGAAGCAATTTTCCAAAGCTGGTAGTAGGCTGCTTCTCAATTTTAGCTTTGATGAGAATCAATTCGGACCAAAAGCCGCTTCTACACACTTTACCAAACACCATAGCATTAGCCCAAAAGCAGAATTAGGTTCAAAAGCACCTCCAAAATCAATCCCAAACTGGGCCTGTATGTGTTCAAGTAAATCTCTATTTTGTGTTTGGCTCAAATTCTAGGTTACTTAACCACTAGTGGTAATAGGGTTTAGAAGGATCTAGATATTCCTATTCAATGTATGATTATTTTTCCCTGTATGATTCAAATTCTATGCATTGTAATCTTTTATATAAAGAGGCCTCTATTATCAATGAGAACACACAACAATTTTCTCTCAATTTCTGATTCTCTAAAACACGTTATCAGCACGAAGCTCTAACCCTGAAAACCCTAATTTCGTAACCCTCAAAAACCTGCAACCACCGCCTCACATATAGAAGCCCTAGTCCCAAGGAGCCCAACACCGGCCGCAAAACCACTAGAACCTGTCGGAATCCACCTGAATCGGCCGTCAGAAAATCCGAACCGACCCTTGCCTTATGCCTGCCCCCTATGAGCCCTGCTGAGAACTACCGAGTCCTGTGCACCCATGTGCCTGCATCTGCAGACAGCCCCTACGCGCCTCCTACCGAGTCCTGCCGAGACCTGCACACCCCTATGCCTGCACCTGTCGACATCTGCTGAGAGCCCTGCCGAGACACCTGCCGAGACCTTGTGCGCCTGCTGCCGACATCTGCCGAGACCCCTGCCGACACCTGTTGACAGCTCCTGCACGAGCCCTGCACAGCCTCTGCAATTGCCCTGCATAGCCCCTGCAACTACCCTGCCTAGCTCTGGCCACTTTTCAGGCGACCTTTTTCCGACCATCTCCATCATCTTTTCCTGTCAAGATTTCAGACCACTTTTCAAGGTAAATTTTCTAAAAGTTCCCACTTTTGAAGTTTTTCATTCTTTTTCTTCTTTTCTCGGGGACTTGCAACCTCCCTTCTTCTACCCCCCCCCTTTCTTCTTCATAGGGGAGATCAGTGTTCTAAAAAACAGCCGCCCAGGCTGCCTAGGCACTGGGCGGCAGTAGACCAAGGAGAGTAATGGCTAAACAGAGGCCTTAGGCTGATTGGACTTAGGTGGCCGCCTAGGCAGCCTGGGCGGCTACGCAAATTGACTCGGCAGTCTGGTCATTTGAACCCCATCTCTCTCTTCTCTTCTCTTGCAGCCTCTCTCCTATTCCTCTCTTTTCCGACACCGATTCTAAACAGCCGGAATGCCATCTCTCTTTCCTCGACTCTCACTGCCTCTTGTTTTTCTTTTTCTGATTTTTGGGTTTTTTTTTATCTGGTAAACAGGAAAGGAGACTTGATGACCCCATTGAGAAAGAAAGAAGAGAGAAGGTCACCGCAATCCAGAAGTGAAGAAGGGCTAAAGAGAGAGACAGAGAGAGAGAGAGAAAGGAGAGAAACGCAGAAGGTAGAGATTAGAAAAGAGTAGAAGACGATGACTTTTCTTTGGATATGGGTTGTTTTAATTTTGCTGTGCATATAGCTTGATAACGTTGACCAATGTGACATAGAGATAAGGTTTAGGTCCTTAGGAAGTTAGGATGAGTTGTACACCGATTCCCAATTACCCATTCATATTATTATAAATTATACAATATCATACTATTTGATAATGGTTTTTTTTTTTTTTGAAAGAATTGATAATGGTTTTAGGATTACTCAATTAAATTATAATATTATTTACCACATCTATTTGTATTTATAATAAATAAAAACCGCCTAGTCCCCGCCTAGGCGCTAGGCTCTTGGTCACCGCCCAACTAGAGCCTAGCGATTTTTAGAACCTTGGGGGAGACCAAAAGCCGAACTGTGGGGGTTCGTGCTCACTTCAAGCTTGGAGCTAATCCAAAACCCCTCTTGGAATCGGATTCCAAGACGCTCAGAAAATCCCTAATTTCTTGGAAGCGACTACGCTCGGAAATTTTATAGTTTTTTGTGGTAGCCTTTTTCGCTCTAAAACTAACCTTAATCTTGTGTTGTTTTTCAGGATAAGTAACCTGAACAAGTTGAACTTTGTTCCACTGGAGACAACTGGCACAGGATACCATAGGTGGGTTCGAGATGTGCGCCAACATCTTAAGGTTGATGGACTTCTGGAAACCATCCAAGAGCCAAGTCAGGACGTGCTTACTCCTCAATAAACTGCTGCTTTTGAAGCAAATAGAGCTATGAGAGAGGCAAATGAAGCCAAAGCCATAATTCTCATGACAAGGCACATAAATGACTAGCTCCAAAGTGAATACCTCAACGAGGAAAACCCTAGAAAACTATGGGTGGAACTTAAGCAGCGATTTGGCATCGTTCGTGACTCCCTACTTCCTGATTTAGAAGTGAGACGGCATAGCCTCCGCTTTTGTGATTTCAAGTCTATACTTGACTATAACTCGGAAGCCTTTCGTATCAAGTCTTTGATGGAAGTTTGTGGACAAACCATTACGGATACGATGTTGATCGAGAAGACTTTCTCTACCTTCCCCATCTCTGCACTGATGATTTCTAAGAATTATCGGATTGATGTGAATGCAGGACATATCACAAGATTTCATGAGCTTATTGGTGCCATGAACGTAGTTGAGAGGCACGATAATATCCTTGTGAAAAACTATAATCCTAGACTTGTAGGAACCAAGTCTATTCCGGAGTCTAACTATAGTTGTGCCTTTAAAGGAGGACGCAAGGAGCGAAACCCTAAGAAAAGGGACAATTCTAGACATTCTGGTCCATATACTCGCCCCAAAGAGGAAGGAAACCGCCAAGAGAGGCATGCACGGAACCGTGGAGGTCAACGTGTGAAGAGAGAAGGAGGCGGAGCCTCCAACCATGGTGGTGACGCCACCAAGGGAAATGGTCTTCCGAATCAAGCCCTAAAGACGCCTCGATCAAGGGAGCCTGACCATAATGATGTTTGTCTTCGATGTGGATCAACTGGACATTGGGCCAAAGCATGTAGAGTATCCCAGAATGTTGCAGATGCATACAAGGCATATCGTGAAGCAAGGGAGGCACACTACATGGAGCAAGAAGATCAAGAGGATGACGTTGCTCTTAGGGTGGACGACTTCAAGGGCCAAGAAACTGGCGATTTTGATTAAGTCCCTTTTATTTTCCAATAGATGTAGGCAATTGCCATATTATTTTTGTAGTAGATGCCAATGGTTTAATCTTTCTTCAAAGTAGGCGTACCCGATGTAAATGTGATGTCTAGGAAGGTTTTGAGATAAGTGGTACTTAAGTGAGCCTCGCTCCACCGACATCTCTCTACTTACCTGGTCACATTTGCATTGGAATTACCGAAAGAAGTTAGACGACTTCCATTGTTTTGCATTAGCTAGTTTATTGGATTAGATTTTCTTTGGTCAAAGAAACAATCATGTAATTCCGTTTGGCTTATTAATAAAAGTTAAGTTCTTTTCTTTACGATTCCATTTTAATTACGAGCTTTTCTTTTAGGAATGGATTCTAGAGAACTACAATGTCTTGCGGATAGTGCGACTACGCACACCATTCTACGCCATAGGCAATTATTCTTAAAGATGTTGCCTACACATTCCTCTGTGACTACGATGGCTGGGCCATCAGGTTTAGTTCAAGGACATGGAATGGCACAATTTCTATTGCCTAATGGCACCTTGATTAAAGTCGCAAAAGTTCTCTATGCTCCTAAGGCAAATCAAACCTTATTGAGCTTTAAAGATATAAGAGCCAACGGATTCCATGCGGAAACGCATACTGAGAAATGAAAAGAGTTTCCTTGCATTACCTCTAATGATTGCGGACGAAAGCCCATCTTAGAGAAGTTTATGTGTCAATCTAGTGGACTTTATGTCACTACCATTAGACCAATTGAATCCAATAATGTCATGAGAGAAGATCTCTTGGATTCTGACACATACTAGTTTTGGCTTGACAGACTAGGACATCCTGGTCGTGATATGATGCTCTGTATACTAAAAAATTCACACGGACATCCATTCTTCAGAGTGAGAAGAAGCAAGAATCGAAAATTAATTCCCGAACTTAGTAAGACAGCAGCCACCGCAACATCTGGCGCTGCAGCTGTCTTGGGACACCATAGGGCCACCCAAGTCCCTTGTGACAATGCCATAAATGGCGCTACCCATGGTCATGATGCCATGGATGATCCTCCCTATGGTCAAGATGCCATGGATGACACTTTCCATGGTTCCAACGCCATGATGGGTGATGTAGTCACACATTTTGCTTCTAATAGCGCTATGATGTGGCCAAAATAGGCACTCAATTTAAAACCCTGTTATCATTCGTTAGTATATAAGCAAGTAGGGATCGTTCTAACCGGGGATTGAGGGTACTCCTGCAAAGATGGGTCAATTTAAATTAGTAATTAATAAAACAAGTATTTATCTACAAATTTACACAAGAAACAACCATCAAAAGGGGGGATTCAACTTTTGGTTTCTAAGTTCCTACGAAGTAAAACAAAAGGATAAATATATACATGTTTTCGACTTCTTCACACTCAAACAGAATTTCCAAACCATATCAACATGCAATGAATTATTTCAATCTAAACAACCTAAAATCGTGCCAACACTAAATATCAGAAATGAATTCGAAGTACAAGTCTGAAGAGATCGAGTACCACTTTAATTCTTCTTTAATCTCCTAAGTTAGGAAAAGTCCGTAACTCAAAATATTTCATATAAAACATCACGTTAATACTGAAGAGCATCCGTCAACATTAAATATGAATCATTAAGTGCAATTAGAATTCTGAATTCAAACATGTATGCATCCATAAGAAGTTACAAACGCACAAACATGTAGCATATAATTTCGACCATTGTACATAGCCTTTACCACTTTAATTTATGCGCCAAAACGATTAGGTGAATCAGAACACAAATTTGGCTCTATTAACCTGCAGATTAACATAGTTATTCAACCAAAATCATATGCTTAAAGATATAAAGGATGACACAAAATCAGATTATAAAGATATCATAAACAACTCAAGAACATAAAGAAACAAATCTGAAAATTACTAACATAAACTCATTCTCAACAAAAATCCAATTCCAATGATAAAGTTCATAAACGAAATCTGAAATTCAATACTAAAGAGTACGAAAACAGAAATAAGGGCCATGAATTACACTTTTTGATCTTCAAGGAAGCTTGGAGAACGTCAAGAGAACACAAGGCTTGGCCTTCAAGAACACGGACAGCCTTGGAGAAGTCCTAAAGCTCTTCACGACAAGAGGCTTTTTCTGAATATTTGGAGAGGGTTTTGGAGAGAAGAGAGCTAAGCTAATGAACTGAATTTTGTATGAAGAAGTGATGATTTTGGAGTAGAGAATGGCTGCTATTTATAGTGGAATTCTCATCTCTTGTGATGCAATCATGGCCAATCATCTTGAGGTGATGAGGTGATTTCTCCTCCAAATTTGCTTGATTTTCTCATGACAAAGTCTTGATTTTTCTGATCTCTTTTCCCCTTAATGACTCATTGTATATTCCTTGAATAGTGACCAGATACATCCCTTATTCTTCTCCTTTGAATTGCACTAATTTCTTCTTCCAATTGTGCACATAATGAACTCCTACAATCAAGAAAAAATCAGAATTTAATTAGTGTTATAATCAATAGGAAATAAGATAATTAGAATAAATATTGAATATAAACACTCCATTTTATCTCCTCGAATTCTTCCTGATTTTTTCTTTAAGTTTTCCTTGAATTCATCACTCAAGAGTTCTTAATTTGATGGACTCCTAAATTCTCTCTTTAATAGGAAAGTTCAAAGAAAGTTCCCTAAAACAAAATAGGAAATATTTCCTAAAGTGAAAGAGGAAAGTTTCTAAAATGACTTGTCTTTATTTTACTCTCATTTTTGCTCTTTTTCGGCTCTTTTCTCCATTTCCGACCTTGAAGTACCTAAAAACATAAATGATGTTATAATTAGTAATTCTAACAGAATAACTTAGCCAAATGAGGGAAAATACATATTAAAAACGTCACACTTTGTGCTCCTATCACGCTACAGACTCTTAGGCCAGACCCAAATCCTCATTGGTTGCTTCTAAGGCCCCTCGCTCATTTTTCAAAGCCTATTCCTTCGAGAAATTAGGACCGAGACCGTCCTACACAAAGGATCCTAAAATACTCATTCCGTTCTTACAGAGAATCCAAAGGGATATCTCTGGACCAATTCAACCATCATGCGGACCTTTTAAATACTTTATGGTATTGGTTGATGCATCGACAAGCTGGTCACATGTCGTGCTGTTGTCACTCGAAATGCTGCTTATGCTAAACTCCTCACCTAGATTATCTGTCTACGGGCTCAGTACCCTGACCATCCAATTAAGTCAATTCGACTTGATAATGCTGGGGAGTTTACATCAAAAAAGTTCGATGACTATTGCATGTCACTGGGGATTGATGTAGAGCATCCAGTTCCCCATGTTCATATCCAAAATGGTCTCGCAGAAGCCGCTATCAAACGACTACAGATGATAGCATGGAAATTGGTTATGCGCACCAATCTCCCTGTTTCTGCTTGGGGATATGCAATATTGCATGCAGCTACGCTAATTCGTCTACGACCCACTGCAACCCAACCTTACTCTGTGTTACAACTAGTGACTGGGTACGAGCCTGATATCTCGCACTTACGCATTTTTGGGTATGCCTATTAAGCCGCCACAGCGTACTAAGGTGGGTCCACAATGACGAATGGGCATCTATGTTGGCTATGAAACTCTAACTATCGTCCGCTATCTTGAACCCTTGACAGACGATCTCTTTACAGCTAGATTTGCGGATTGTCACTTTGATGAGACAGTCTTCCCATCGTTAGGGGGAGATAAGAACACAGATGTTCAACAGGAACGACAGGAATTGTCGTGGTCTGTCCCCACTATGTCTCATCTCGATCCCCGTACTGCATAGTCCGAACTTGAAGTGCGAAGACTAATCAAGCTCCAGAACGTAGCAGATACTCTGCCTGATATTGCCAAAGTGACGTGATCACACATACCTGCAGCAAACGTGCCTGCAAGGATCGATGTCCCGAATACTGGATATAACGCCACTCCGTGACACCAGGAGATGGCGTCATTGCCCAGAATGACAATGATGTGGTGTCTATGGCCGCAGGTTCTGCAAGGAAGTGCGGTAGACCAATTGGTTCGAATGATACTTGCCCTAGAAAGAGAGCGAATGAGGCACACATAAATCCTTTGATCATTGATACTCAAAATCCGTCCCATGAGAATGTTCCGGATTATGGCTATGTCCAAGAGACATCATTGGGGGACGCCTCAATGTCAGAACCTATCCGTGTGAATGTAGAGATCTCCGTAAATTACACTAGTATACATGGGACGTGGGAAAGAAACTCCACCATCATCGATGATGTATTCGCGTATTCAGTGGCGCGTGAGATTATTGAGACCGATGACATCGAACCACACTCCGTTGATGAATGTCAACGTAGAGTTGACTGGCCAAAATGCAAAGATGCGATCTAGGCAGAACATGATTCTCTAGCAAAAAGAAAGGTATTTGGCAAAGTTGTACCAATACTGCCCAACACCAAACCAGTTGGTTGCAAATGGGTATTCGTTAGAAAGCGTAATGAAAGAAACGAGATTGTAAGGTACAAAGCTCGCCTTGTGGCGGAAGGCTTCTCACAATGCCCTTGAATCGACTACGAGGAGACCTATTCTCCCATTATGGACGTCATAACGTTCCGCTACCTTGTCAGTTTGGTAGTTTCTGAAAAACTGAACATGCAGCTTATAGATGTGGTTACTGCATATCTATATGGGGATCTAGATATAGAAATATACATGAAGGTTCCTGATGGACTTCGGTTACCCAAATCAAGTGGCTCTAAATCACGGAGCGTGTTTGCTATAAGGTTGAAACGCTCACTATATGGATTGAAACAATCTGGATGGATGTGATATAACCGTCTAAGTGACTACTTGATTGGTAAGGGATATATCAACAATGAACTATACCCATGTGTGTTCATAAAAAGGACAAGTTCCAGATTTGCAATAGTAGCGGTTTATGTCGACGACATGAATATAATTGGCACCCTTAAAGAGTTAAGGGAAACCGCTAAACACTTGAAATCCGAGTTTGAGATGAAAGATCTTGGGAAAAAGCGGTTTTGCCTCGGTGTGGAACTTAAGCACCGTAGAGATAGTATCCTGATTCATCAATTAGCTTATACCCAAAAGATGCTTAGGCGTTTCAACACTGACAAGATTAAGCCTTCAAGCACCCCAATGATCGTCCGTAGTCTTGATCCAAAGAATGATCCATTTCGTCCAAAAGATGACGATGATGAAGTGTTAGAGGCAGAAGTGCCCTACCTAAGTGCAATAGGAGCATTATTGTACTTAGTACAATGTACAAGACTGGACATCTCATTTGCTGTGAACTTGCTAGCTAGATATAGCTATGCGCCAACATGACGCCATTAGACTAGTGTTAAAGATATCTTTCGATACCTAAGTGGTACGATTGATATGGGTTTGTTCTATCCCTAAAGAGAGATGATGGATTCGGACCCATCAAGTGCCAGGGACGCTACACATGGTGGACTATGTTCCTTCTCTCCATCCCAAAACGATATAAGTGTTTTGGAAGGTTTTGCTGATGCTAGGTAACTCTCTGACCCACATAAAGGTCATTCCCAAACTGGTTATGTATTCACCATGGGAAAGACCGCGATATCTTGGAGGTCTACAAAGCAGACCTCAGTCGCTACCTCTTCGAATCATGCAGAGATTATTGCTCTTCACGAAGCAGTTCGTGAATGTATATGGCTTCGATTCATAGTTACACTTATTCAAAGAAATTGTGGTCTGAAGTCTACCACAGATGAGCCAACGAGCATTTATGAAGATAAGGCTGCTTGTATTGAACAAATGAAGCAAGACTACATCAAGGCGACAACACCAAGCACATATCGCCAAAATTCTTCTACAATCAGCAACAACAGAAGCTCCTCAAAATCAAAGTCAACCAGGTTCGATCTGAGGACAATGTGGCAGACGTGTTTACTAAGTCATTGCCCAAATCCACGTTAGAGAGACATGTGGCAAGAATTCGCTTGCGGAAATTATCTGAACTCCCATGATCGTAGTCATCAGGGGGAGGCGCAGACATTAGGGGGAGATGTCTACATGTTCGTCTCGAAGCGTGAAGGGTGTGTTGTGCTCTTTTTCCCCTTCAACCGAGTTTATTTTTGTCCCACTGCGTTTTTGTTATTCGGCAAGGTTTATAGCCAGGCAACGAGAGAAGCACCGCGTTTGGGCAACATAAGAGGGAGTGTTCAAGTAAATCTCTATTTTGTGTTTGGCCCAAACTCTAGGTTACTTGACCTA
Organism: Rosa chinensis; assembly: GCF_002994745.2. Classification (NCBI taxonomy): domain Eukaryota; kingdom Viridiplantae; phylum Streptophyta; class Magnoliopsida; order Rosales; family Rosaceae; genus Rosa; species Rosa chinensis. The sequence goes on along the minus strand of NC_037092.1, from coordinate 81,023,464 downwards.
GTGGTAATAGGGTTTAGAATGATCTAGATATTCCTATTCAATGTATGATTATCTTTCCTTGTATGATTCAGATTCTATGCATTGTAATCCTCTTTATAAATAGGCCCCTATTATCAATGAGAACACACTCTCTCAATTTCTAATTCCCTAAAACAGTCTCTAGATTTTGTATTTCTTTTGTTTTCTAAAACTTTAGAGAGATAAATGCTATCCTACACCTCCGCGTTAGGGCAGACATACAATCTTGATTTTAAATAACTAACATGGGACAAGTAGCTGTCTCGACAGCCCCTAGATATGAATTTCCACTGAAGATCGCGTGATTTATAGTCAGACTGCTGGCAACGGGGATCAAACTTGAATTGGGCTGCAACCACAAACGCACTCATGCCAACTGAAGCAACCCACGTTAGTAAAATGTCTTTAGACTTTTTACCAGCTTGAGAATGAGACCTTTAGCAAAAATTATTACTTCCTCCCCCACCCTTTACGAAAATAAGGATGTGTTAAAAAAATTTCTTTATTATATTATCGGCCCTCTTGAAACTTCTGTATGGTTAGCAGCTATTAAGCTTATTGGCGATGATAGGCGGTTGTCTGTAGCAATCGAAGGCTGTCAAGTTAAGGATTAACATATGAAGTCGTCGCCGCCACCATTTTTACAGTTTATACATTCTATATTATATTCATCCAAAATAGTATTGTCATATTGTAATTACGTGAAAATTTTGAGGCAAAAACAGTGAGTCATGTCGTGGTTGTGCCTTAGTGTAATTCAAAATTACTTATAGTATTAGTCCCTTTGGCTTTATTTAGTCCTCTAATTCAGTTTTCAAATTTTCTTGCCGTACATCTATTTTGGTGATCATCTAATTTAGTGCTCTTTTTTTTTTTTATGACAATTTTAGTGCTCTTAAATCTTAATCCATTCCATTACATTTCAGTATGACAGGGACGGAGGATAAAGTGACTGGGTTGTAGCACATGCAATTAATTAATTTTTTAATAGTTAGGCTTATTAATCAGCCATGCCCGCCTACAAAATATAAATCTTAGACTCGGGTAGCCCACCCAGTCTCCAAAGTTATCTTGAGCCAAATAATTAATTTAGCCAAGATATAAAGAAAAAAAAAAACAAATATGGTGATTTCTAATAGTTTAATTTCAAAGTAGGTAATTTCAAAATATTTCATTAGCTCAAGCTAGAACCGTACATTATATATCTTTTTACTGCCTTGATAAAGAGGGCAGATAAGAAAATGTGGTATACAGGATAGCACCACTCATTAAAGACATCACATGCTCACTGAGTAAGCGAGCCTATAAACTATGAAAACTAAGCATAGTAAATAGGCAAAGTTCTAAAAAAATAAAAGACTTAAATTTTCTCCTTGTCCTTTAAACTAGGGCTTGGACGCTTGGTAAGATATGTCAGGCAGAGTTCTTGTGCTTCCGCTACTTTCTTTGCTTTGGATGGATTCTTGTTCTTGGAACCAAGAGGTCTTCCTCTTTTCTTCTTTGGTTCAGTTCCCCCCCTGCATTGCTTCTTTGGGTACCAAAATACTATTGGGAGCCTCCACCATCCCAAGTGAGTTACCAGAGAACTTGGTAGTGAATTCCAGCATCTTCAACTTCTTAGCAGGCATGTCCATGCATGTTGGTGTTGTAAACAAGTCAGGCAGCAGTACCTTCAATTTCTTTGGGGATGAATACGGGGAGGCTAGCTTGTAGCTTTTGGTGAGCACCACATTATCAACTGGCACATTATCCACTGGGACAAGTACAAGTGAGTCATCTGCACTGGTGGAGGACTGGGCATCCTGATCACGCAATAGAATTGGTTTGCGTCTAGTAGCCGATTCTTTAGAGCCAAAGAGAGCTTTGCTTACAGGGGTAGGATTGGGGTTTGAAGGTCTTGAAATTTGAATGCTCCATTGACAAACCTGCAATTAGCAACACCCAAAGAAGGGCTAGGGATTTCTGGCCTTTTCTCCAGACCACCTTGTTCTAGCCATGGCGCTGCCCAACCATCAACTATAGGGCAACATCCATCTTCATAGAAAATTAGGTCACAAGCCTTGCATTTGCCCACAAGATTCTCAAAGAAAAATGAAATTTTAGCTTCAACATTAGTATCCAATCTCAGAGTCTTTTTCAGGAAGAAAGGTTTGTCAATGCCATGTAAAACCCTAACCTTCCCCGAATTGTAAAAAAGTTTCTCATCCAGTTCAATGAATTTCCAGGCCACAAAGGCGATGTTCTTGATAGTATGACGTACCTCATATAGCAATGGGATGTCCGTGATACGAACCCAAAAATAGTGAGAGTTCAGGTTCACTGCTTGTACTAGAGTAATACTGTCATACTCTCGTAGCACCACAGGAGCATGATTGAATCTCCATGGTCCCCTTTTTAACACCTTGTTCCTATCACTGAGGAGATCAAAACTCAGCACGAAGCGATTCAGTGCTCTCTCTTAGATCTTGAAATCTCTATCAAGCACCCATACACGCTTAAAAAAGCGTTTCAGATTATTCAGAGCAGCAGGTTTGGCTGCTAAAGGTCAGGCTAGGAGATACGACTGCGATGCACGACGTTGAGATATGCCTATTGGTATATATACCGCCTAGGCACAAATATCGGAAGCACAAGACTCACTAGCCAAGTAAAGTAAAGCTAATAAAGCCCAGACATGATGCCGATGACATACATTTGTGGTATCGGGTGGACCACAGCTAGTCCCACATTGGAAACAAAGGGGTGACAAGCTCATCCCCACACTATAAATACATGTCTTTCCACTGATTCAAGGTAAGCCACCACTCTCTATTTACTCCTACCTAGTCTACATTCTTACATGTATCTGACTTAGGCATCAGAGGGTCGAAGGCCGGCTAGCCCAGTCTTCCCTTTGACCTCTATTCATGGTTGGCATATACGGATCTCGGAAGTGGAAGCTCTCATGACAACCCCGTTTCTTACCCAGAAACATTTGGTGCTAGAAGGAGGGCCCTCCCAAGTGGAAAACACCCTCATAGCTCACCACGAGCAATTTCATCATCTCACCGAAAATCTTTTTTCCGACAACCAGTTTTCTCTCTCCTCTTGTATCTCCCTCTGTAACGCATCAAGAGTTCATATTCTTCACATATTCTCCTTGATTTTTATCTCCAACACATGAGAATCAAAATCTTCAGCTTCTGGGATCAATTTACAAAGAGCTTTGAGGAGAAAGAAAGTAGATCTGGGATTTTCTCTCTCCTCCATAACTGATCTATACGCAGCTCACCTCCTTCACACTCTCTCAACGCAACATCAAAAGGTTCTGGGTTTTGAAAATCAAGCCCAGGAAACAACCCATCATCAAAAATCAAGTTATTCAGCTTCTGTGTTTCAGTTTACAGAAAATTTTGAGGAGAGAGAAAGTAAATCCATATTTTCTCTCTCCTCTATGGCTAGTCTCTTATACCACAAGGCAGTTCACCTCCACCACTAGCGCGCTCACCGTCCTCCAGCGAATCTAGTCTGGCCTTCGCGTTGCTCAGCAACACCTGAAAGCAACTCACGGTCCAGCATAGCAATACCCAGCAACTTATCTGGACACCCAAAACTATCCGACACTCATCTCTCTAGCACATCCATCTCTGTGCATTCAAATAAGATCTTTAACACTTCTCTTCTCCGCTCTGCGTTCCTAACCGAGAGAGAGAGATAGGAGAAAGAAAATAAATCACATATCTTCTCTTTCTCGCTTGACGAACACCGAACTACCCATCGACAATAACAAACTCGAAGGTTCCGAGACTTCTCGAAGCTGAGGGAAAGATGAACGTAGGTTCCACCGCAACGATTCCGTTTGAGAATCTCCATACTCCCCCCTAGTTAACCCATCTCAGTCTCGGAATTGGAGTTGTCTGGTACGACATTGGAAGTCTCAGTCTGGTAGACGTTGGTGGCCTCGGCCTCAATTCAAACTTGTCTCCACAACACCTCGAGAATTCTCCCAATGGCCCTCGATCTCACAATCCCATGGCAATCCAGAGATGGGGGAAATTACATTCCTCGATCAAGGACCCGAACAGAGGCCCTCACTCCACTCCCAAGCTCTCTATGCGCTATAAACAACATGCAGAAACTATGACCAGATTCAACCAGTGACGATATCAATGACTAACCTGAGCCTTTCCTCTATCAGAAATGTCCAAATTAGGCAAACGTTGGATATTTCAAGTATCGAAGGAATGTGTAGTACCCTGGAAATTCGTTATTATTTTCCGAGGATTTTCTGGAATCTAATTTTTGGTTATTGGACAGTTTTGTGGCTCGTGGATGGAGTGGAAGTGTTTCGGGCGAATAAATATTCAGGAAGCGTCATTTTAGGGGGGCGCAAGGGTTGACTTTTTATTCGTTGAGTTTCTATGAAAACTTCCTTCACGAAAGTAGTAGAGCGTGTCGATACGAGTTCAGAAACATGTGGAACGCGGAAATCGGAGTTCGTATGAAGAAGTTATGGCCATTGGAAAAAAGTTTCCATTTTGGTTAAATAGGAAAAATTCCAAAAAAAATATCAGAGTTTCCATTTTCATAAACTTTTCTCTCTCCTCTCTCCCGACCCCGGTTTCGCCCTCTCCCTTCGCCGGCTGATTTCTTCACCGTCCGGCCACCAATTGACTAGATTCTTGAGGGGTTTTTGCTCGCCCTCCTCTAGAGGTTTGTGGAAGCCATCGAGCGTGGGTCGAGCTGTGGTGGGTGCTGCAAGGTCGAGAAGTGGGCGACAGCGCTGCGTCGAGCCCATATCGGAACTTCAGATTCCGGCCACCATAGCCGATGTTTCTTGAGGGCTTTTGGAGCCCAGAGGACGTAGATGCTCATCTACAAGGTGGCTTGCAACGATTCAAAGTGTGGAGGTCGAATTTTGAAGATTGGGATTCTAGGATTCATCGGAATTCAAAGCTTTCGAGTTAAATTCCGTCAAATGGTTTTGATCCAGACTTTGTGCTAGTTATGAAAGTTGTAATTGGAGTTGAGATGAAGAACTTTGGTGTTGGAAGTTTTGTCAAATTCTGACTTTGGGCCTGCGGTGGCGCCGCCACTGTGGTGGTGTTTTTCGGAGGTTTCCGGCCACCTCAGGGATAGTTCTATCCCTGATTATGATCTACGCGTTGATACGAGCATTTCGATATACAACACTTAATTTTTGGATATCGTATGAGCATGTTAGAGTTTTCACAGTTTCGAACAGTTCGATTATTCGATCCATGAGGAATCAAGTGTTCGATCGACTTGTGGTTATGACATATCGATCATAGAAGTATTACTGAGACTTTGGGTGGTCTCGGATGTGGTTTTGCCTCGATTGACGTCACTTTTGTGGTTTTAGTTCAAAACGGGGTGATTTGTGTACTGAATAGAGACCGTATGTATTTAGGTACTTGACAGACTTGTGTTGAGCGGATTGTGGTGATTTGTGCTTGCCTTGGTTAGCGTGTGCAGATGCAGAGGGATTCAGAGGTGAGTAAATCTCACGATATTCGTTATGAGCATAATTACCATATGGTCTTGGAGTTATTAGGTTAACTATGACTATAGTTGGTATTAATGGCATTCCTGAGTGGATGACTACGTGTATATATGTGTGTGTGTGTGTGTGTGTGTGTGTGTGTGTGTGTGTGAAATATATATGTATTGGTGGCTTTGTTGTGATGTGAAGAATATTTGAAAATGAGTTCATTATTGCTCGAGAATGGTGAAATTGTGTATTGAGTTGTGATTGTAGAATTTCATGTGTTGAGATACCATGAGTCTAGTATGACCGTCTTAATTGAGATTTAAGATATGGTAGCTTGTGTAGGAATATCTGTGTGATGATTCAATGACATCAGTGTGATGAATCTTGGTGATGATTGTCATGTAAAGCTTGTGTAGGAATATCTGTGTGATAAATCGATGACATCAGTGTGATGAATATTTGTGATGATCGCTATCTGTGTGATGACCGGTGAAATCTGTGTGATGATCGCTATCTGTGTGATGACCGGCCAAATCTGTGTGATGATCAGTTGGATGATCGCTATCTGTGTGATGACCGGCAAAATCTATGTGATGATCAGTTGGATGATCAATATCTGTGTGATGACCGGCGAAATCTCTGTGTGATGATCAGTTGGCGCTATCTGTGTGATGACGGGTGAAATCTGTGTGATGATCAGTGTGATGACTGCTCGGTAGCGAAGTTGAATTGTTATTAAGTTGACAAAGAACGAGAGGACTGCTATGATGGTCGGAGCTACCTACGAATGTCAGAGTGTGAGGTTATGATGATTACTATGACTTGAATTGTTTGGCTTAATGTGACCTCCTGAATGAAAACTATACGCAGGGGACTATGAATTGTTTTGCTTGTTTTGAATTGTGATTGCCTTGTCTTCTTCTTGATTTTATTGATTTATGGTTTGATTAATCTTAAAGGTCATAGTGGTGACGATTGTGCTCTGTGTGAGAATAGGAAGGTGATTCATTGTTTGCACCTTTGATGTCATGTTGATGACAAAGACTTCCCAGAGGGAAGGAAATGAGTGTGATCTTTGTGACTTATCGTTGTGCGCCAAAGGATTTCCAAACATTACTTGTGGAGGTTTTGTTTGACTGGAATTTGTGTAATATATTGGATGCTAGGTTGAGGATCTGAGCATGTGGTTTTAGTCACGAGTGACCTATGTAAGCATGTTATGGAAGGTTATGAAACAGATGATTGTAGTTATGAGTAGTGTGCTTATCGTTATTTAGGTTGAGGTGACTTAAGAATGAGTTTCTGCTTTATGGTTTTGAGTTTACTCATACGAGCTTTCATAAGCTTACCAGGTTTGTTGTGTGGTAACCCGGTGCACTATTCAATGGTGCAGAGGTTAATCCTGCAGGTCAGCACAATCGTGGCTGAAGCTGAGATCGCGTGCTTACAGCTATACCCTAGGAAGCCAATTTTGTGACTTTACCGTTGAAAAGACTTCCGTTGTAGTAGCTCTGAAGAACATTTACGTTTTATTTTGTTGTGATAATTTAATTCGTAAGCATATGTATTATATGACTCTGTGGAATGGGTCTGTATTGACATAGTGGGTTCAGGGCATCAGTATGTACTTGGTTTAAAATGAAAAGTTTTCCAGGTATTTTGTATTGATGGCCCATCACGCTTATATAATTATAAAATTATATATCAATTTTTATTTGTGTTAAAAATCAATTATATATCAATTTTTATTTGTGTTAAAAATCAAGCACGTTACAGAATACAAATGCTTTATGGTGCCTGTTTCTCCAGCTAATTACACCATAATCACATCGACTCATACGTTACAGTAGCACAAGAAGGCATCTCTCGGTGTCGGTATCTGTGACCGCTCCAACTTGGTCTCACCACCTTATCTCAGTATTGCAACTCTCTCTAGCTCTAGGTATTGCAAGTCTATCTCCAACTCTCGGTATCGCAACTATGTTACTCTTCTCTCAACTATCACTCTTGGTATCATCGCTCTGGTTACTCCATCTCAGATTCTCAGTCTCGTTGACCCACCTGACTCTCGCTACTTAACCCATCGCTATCGTGAGTTAAAAAAAAAAAAAAAAAAAAAAAAAAGAGGGTCATGTTCACCCATCAATCTTCTCTGGACACCTTTATGAAAACTCAACAGATATACTTGCATGCCAAAGTGATCTTATCATCCTATCCCTAGCACACACCAGCTAATGGTACACTGCCTCCTATCTGGGCTCCGACAACTCTCGGCATTGCAATCCGGTCTCACCACACCAACTCGCTCACGAGAAGACTATGAAAATGGATTCTGGGTCCTGGGCAGAGACCGACACAAAAGATGGGAGTGCTATGACCACCCATAGCATAACTGCTATAGACACCAAGCTGCAGCAAAGCTACAAGAGCAAACAGCTGCAGTTTCAGTGAAACTCAAACTGGCCTCCAGATGTTACTATTTTGCTTCTCTCCATGTTTATCCTTCTCTTTGTTGATTTTCACCCTTGGAGAGCTAACCTTGGGCTGGCCTCACCATTATAGTCAAACTGAAACTTGGCTCCTCCAGCAGCGGTGGCAGTAGTATCACAACACATCCTCAGCCAAGTTTCTCTGAGACAATTACCTCTACCTTTTATAAGCTGCGGCGATTCACTGTGGACACCGGGCAACATTTGATACAATCGGACACGCAGCCTACCTTCACAGATAAGTTGTTCATACACACTTAATTCAGTTGAAATGTCAAGATATGCTTCGACCATCTCAGTGGCTTCTTCTAGTCATGACATTTATTTGATGCATGAGTGCCAGGCGCATAATTTTGCCACACTAAAGCACTTAAAGCATAAATGTTTACTACGATCTATATACGCACAATTTAATTATGTTAGTGTGAGTCATAATTCCCTATTAGGAATAGACTAACAAGGGAATATATTGTTGTAACTACTTACCTTGTATATGTTGTGTAGTACAGTAGTACACAATAGTTGTAGTACATTGTAGTACGATTGTAATATGTTTATATACACCACAGAATGGGTGTAATAATATATCAGAAAATTCATTCTCAATCTTGTTCTATTTGACTTGGTATCAGAGCAAAGATCAGAAAGGACTTTGTCTCTTTGTTTTAATTTCAGTTTTTCCAAATTTGTGGAGTTAGAACCTCGTTGTTAGGGTTTTTTTTTTTCACCTCTTAAAGACGTTACTGTCATCGTCGTTTGTCTGCTAGGCATCCGTCAAAGAACGACCAGTGTCTTCTTCTTTGACTTCGACGACAACATCTCCAGATTGGGTTCACATCAGATCCGGCATCAGACCCAATCTTGCAGACCAGATTGCCTTCGTGTCTTGCTCTGCTCAGACCCAACAATTTACTTTGGGCACCCAAAGATCAACTTTGATCTCTAGATCGTGTTCCTCCGCCGCGTTGCACCTAATCGTTTCCGTCCAACGTCCGTCCAAGAATGACCAGATCGTCTTCTTCTTGAACTTCGACGTCGTCAGTTCGTCAATCCAGACCACCTTCATCTCCCTCAGTCCGGATTTGCTCCCCGATCAGACCCAATTACCTTCCTCATCAGACTCGATCTTTCTACATCAGACCCAATCATCTTCTGCATCAGAATTGTCGCGCGCCCAGACCCGCTGGTTTCCAGATCACCGTCGGTCTTCCCATTGCCCAGAACCGTAGCGTGCTCAGACCTGCCGATTTCCAGCCCCGTCGCACTCCCTCCATTGCCCAGACCCGTCGGTCTTCGCTCGTCTCAGTCCCTTCGTCGCCCAGAATTTCCGCTCTGTTGCCCGACCTCGTTCGCTCTCTCTCTCCAGTTCAGGCCATCCTTTGGTCTTCACTTTGTTCTCAGGTCACTGTTTCAACCCATGCAAGTTATAAATATATATATATATATAAATATATATATATATATATTCATTAATTATTGCACGGTTATTGCACAATCTGTTATTGTTACTTTCGGAATCTCCTGTTCTTGTTATTCCGCTGCATACTCTGTGATTGTGTGATTTTACTATTATATTATTGCAATGGGTGGTGATGACAGTGAAGGTTAGAGTTCCAAGGTCAATGATGTCTAGAAGGTTAAGGTGTATGTGCGAAGTTCAGATGGAGGTTCTTTTGGGGATTGTGGTAAGATTGGTATGGCTTTAAAGGTTTCTAACTTTGTTGGTTCTGATACATGGATTATTGATTCTGGTGCCTCCGATCATATGACTTATGATAAATCGTATTTTACTGCCTTGTCTTCCCCACCTGTGTCCTATGTCACCAATGCCAATGGTGAGGCTTTTCCTGTGTTAGGGTCCGGGTCAGTGCGTATTACTCCCACTTTAGAGCTTCATAATGTGTTATATGTACCTGACTTGTCTCATCACTTGATATCTGTTCCACAGTTGAATACTGAGTCTAAATGTTTCGTAACCTTTTATCCTATGTATGTGATTTTTCAGGATCTTCTCACCAGGGAGATAGTCGGTCGGGGGTATCTGAGGGGTAGGTTGTTCCATCTGGATCCGACATACGCGGGAGAAAAACTAGGAGCACAGTCCCGAGTCGCTTTGACTTCGAATTCTGATAAGATAAGTGAAATTTGGTTGTGGCATCGTCGTTTAGGGCATCCTCCTTTTAGTCTTATGAAAACAACCATGCCTACTCTGTTTATTGGTGTGAATGAGTCTGCTTTACGTTGTGAAACATGTGTTTTGGCCAAGAGTCATCGTGTTACTTATTCTCCTAGAGTGTCTAATAAAAGTGTTATTCCTTTTGAGTTGATTCATTCTGATGTTTGGGGACCTTCTAGAGAGCCCACTGTCTCGGGTATGAGATATTTTGTGTTGTTTATTGATGATTGTACGAGATTGTTCAAACACACACCATTAAAGTCCTTCGTTCTGACAATGGGGGGGGGGGGGGGGGGGGGGGGGAATATGTTAATCATGTTTTCCAAGAGTTTTTTAACACCCATGAGATTGTTCACCAAACCACATGTCCGCAAACACCTGAACAAAATGGAGTGTTTGAAAGGAAAAACTGTCATTTACTTGATATGGCTCGTGCCCTTCTCTTTAGTGCCCATATGCCTAAGTATCTTTGGGGCGATGTTGTATATATTTCCTCCCATCTTATCAATCGTCTTCCCTCTAGTGTTCTACAGGGAAAAATTCCATTTGAGGTTCTTGCATCTTATGTCTCCTTACCTTCATTTCATAATCTTCCAGCTCGTGTCTTTGGTTGTGTTGCTTTTGTCTATGTTCCTAAGAACCAGAGGTCTAAATTAGATGCCTGGGCACTTAAGTGTGTGTTTGTTGGCTACGGAGGGTATCAGAAAGGGTACAAGTGCTTTCATCCACCTACCAGGAAGTACTATATCACTATGGATGTCACTTTCTTTGAGGATATGAGTTATTTTACCTCTTCAGATACAGCTCTTCAGGGGGAGAATTCATTTTTTGAAGAGCTGTATCATGGAGAGGGGGAGGAATCAGAAGGAGGAGAAGAAGCAGGTGGTATTTTGACGGATCCAGTTGAGACCATTAGCTCATCGCCAAAAGCAGAAGCTCCAAACATCCAAGCACCAGTTTCTATGGCCGAAAATGATGTTGAAGATACAACTCCAAACATCCAAGCACCAGTCTCTATGGCCGAAAATGATGTTGAAGACACAACTGTCCCTCCTACCATTGCTTCTACCCCTGAGCCACAGCTTCCTGGTACTGAAGATCACTCATTTGAGGTATGTCCACTTACTAGTACTAGTAGTAATGAGTCTAATGTTGAGCAATATGTGTTACCAAATAGGACCACTCGGGGTCAATCAGCCAAAAGATATGAACCTACCCTTACTGCTAAATCAAAATACCCAGTAGCCTATATGTCCACTAGGAGCTTATTTAAGTCATATGAATCTTTTGTGAATCAAATATCTGCTATATCAGTACCTAACAAAGTGCAGGATGCATTGGGGGATCCAAAGTGGAGGAAGGCAATGGAGGAAGAGATGGAGGCGTTGCAGAAGAGCAATACTTGGCAACTTGTGCCTCCACCACAAGGCAAGAAGGCTGTAGGTTATCGTTGGGTGTTTACCATGAAGCATAATGCAGATGGATCAGTGAATCAGTACAAAGCATGCCTTGTAGTAAAGGGGTTTACTCAGACGTATGGTATTGACTACGATGAAATGTTTGCTCCTGTTGCCAAGATGAACACTATTCGGGTTCTGCTCTCATTCACTGCTAGTTTAAACTGGCCACTCCAACAGTTTGACGTCAAGAATGCATTTCTTCATGGAGAGTTAGCCGAGGAAGTGTACATGAGCCTTCCACCTGGGTATGTAGTTGCTTCTCCTAGTGATTTTGTATGCAGATTGAGAAAATCTCTGTATAGTCTTAAAAAGTCACCTCGTGCTTGGTTTGGAAGATTTTCACAGTTCATGCGGAAGGTTGGCTACAGACAAAGCAACTCAGACCATACCTTGTTCCTTAAGCATCAACAAAGGAAGGTAACAGCTCTAATTATTTATGTGAATGATATGGTAATCACTGGCAATGATACTGTTGAGATAGATAGACTGCAGAGACAGCTAGCCTCTGAGTTTGAGATGAAGGACTTGGGTGAACTTAAGTACTTCTTAGGAATTGAGGTAGCCAGGGGGAGAGAAGGAATCTATTTGTGCCAGAGGAAGTACGTTCTTGACTTGCTGACAGAGACAGGTTTGTTGGATTGTAGACCTGTTGATACTCCTATTGAGCAGAACCATTGTTTAGCTGAGTATCCAGATCAGGTACCTACTGATCGAGCTCGCTATCAGAGGTTGGTTGGGCGCTTGATTTATTTAGCTCATACTAGACCAGATGTTGCATATGTAGTGAGTGTGGTGAGTCAGTTCATGCATAACCCGAGTGAGAGTCATATGGATACTGTTATGCGAATTTTGAAGTACTTGAAGTCAGCTCTAGGAAGGGGAGTACTGTTTTCCAAACACAACAACATTCTTGAGGTTTGTGGCTTCACAGATGCAGATTGGGTTGGAAACATTACAGACAGGAGGTCAACATCGGGTTACTTTACCTTTGTGGGAGGTAATTTGGTTACATGGAAGAGTAAGAAACAGAAAGTTGTGGCACGATCTAGTGCTGAGGCTGAGTATAGGGGTATGGCTCACGGAGTGTGTGAATTGTTGTGGCTGAGGAATTTGGTAAGTGATTTGGGTAGTACCTTGTAGTTGTATTGTGACAACAAGGCAGCCATTGACATATCACAGAATCCAGTACAGCATGATCGTACTAAGCATGTGGAGGTTGATCGTCACTTTATAAAGGAGAAGCTAGATGCCAAAATTATTAGTTTTTCTTTTGTTCCAACTGAAGAGAAACTTGCAGATGTACTTACCAAAAGAGTTTCCAGGAAGGCGTTTTATGACTCACTAAGCAAGTTAGGCATGGTTGATATATATGCGCCAACTTGAGGGGGAGTGTTAGTGTGAGTCATAGTTCCCTATTAGGAATAGACTAACAAGGGAATATACTGTTGTAACTACTTACCTTGTATATGTTGTGTAGTACAGTAGTACACAGTAATGGGTGTAATAATATATCAGAAAATTTATTCTCAATCTTATTCTATTTGATTAATTATTCAAGCACTGGCAGTCCACCGCTACAAATTGTGGTTAATAGTTAATACCATGGACATTATGCATACACATGATTTTCTAGCCCACAAATCTGATACCACGTATCAACATGACTGCTAGCTCATGCATAATTTATTCCACTGCTTGATTAGTATTCTCTCATAAATGACTTATACATGATGGGTTAGTCACCTTCACATGGCTATATATCGAACGTGGCAGCACATATTTTTCTTTAAGCACAAAACTAGTAAATTGTACGTGCTTGCATGAGCCATTTGACCAAAGCCCAGGCATTGATACAATTCATGCATTGATTCTCATCTTCAGGACACAATTTATAGATGTTAATCATCTTACATGATACATAATTAAATATGTACATTTGCAGAGCACATTAATAGAGTATTTGCTTTATGTCTATGCTTTACGTCTCCAAGTTCCAAATAACTGCTGTTATTTATCCTACTGTAACTATTAATAACTCCATAGTGTCATGCACATGGCAGTAGCAATCAAACATATATGTTAGCCTTCCATCAAGAATGAACGAATTTTCATGGTGGGCGAATCACCACATACATCCCTCATATTCACCAAGATTGGCATAGGCTCTAATGCCTACATATACATTGATATTTATGAGTCGCCTTATTGCTCTTTGCTAATTGATCACTCATGTAAACTCGGCATATGCCACCAAGCCATGATCATCAATGTGCACTAGTATACTGATAATACCACTTACGCTTTCATTTAATTGGTGCACGCGATATTCATTCAAACATTGTAGCAAGGCTACGTGAGCATATCATATCTAAAATAGTTAGTTAAATATTATGAATAAGCTGCTACTCACTTACTTATTTTTAATGAGGCACCATCACCCCAACGGGTACCTTTTTTATGAGCAAAGCAAGTGCACTATCGGCACTCACTAGTCGGCATGGAGTCTTATATATATGGATAACTTCAATATTTCTACAATATTTTCTCCACTTATGAACGACTCCAGATAAGTTTTCATCCACACCCTTTTAATTTTAGCTAATGCTATACTTCATATGCTTCATTGATTACTATAATCTCAGCATGCCTATAAAATGTGATAATTTTAGTCGCATATTCACTACACCTAAATGTTAATGCTATGCTTTAAATGTCTCCATGATTATAAAACTTGATTACAAATGCAAAGTGTCATTAGTATCTCCACTGAGATTTACATGCTAAACACACATGCCATGCTTTTATCTTGATTACATTACTACGTATACACTTGCGATACTCGCTTTACAAATGGTGACATGCATAGATATCCAAACAATGTCATGCACACAAAATTGCTCATTGAGCTATACTCAATACTCTTATTTAAACACTTTAATCTTATACCCAAATGCTACTACATTTTTAGCACCTCTATTGCTTATAGTCACATGACATCTCACAAGCGAGATCAATCCTCGATCTCGCCATGGTAAATGTCCTCGATACTGGGGGGGGGGGACTTGTACACCATACTCGCCATGCCTGAATGGCATACTCTCGCCATGATAAATGTTCTCGATATCGGGAGACTTGTACACCCTACCACCATGCTTGAATGGCACACACTTGCCCTGCCTCAATGATACATACTCGTCATACTCCAATGACATATTCCCAATATTCGCAACGCCTCAATGACATACTCCCAAGACTTTCCAATGTTTCAACGATACACTCGCCATGTTTTAACGACATGCTTCAACGGCGTACTCGACATGCTTCAGTGGCACATTCTCGACATGCTACAACTGCGTACTTGACATGCTTCCGCGACGTACTCGCCATGCTTCAGCAACATCTTATATATGCTTCAGCAGTCTATTACCTATGCCTCAATGACCTATACTTGCCGCACTTCAGCAGTATATTATTTACACATTAGCGGTATCTCATATGTGCTTCAGCAGTATATTATCCAGACCTTGGCAATCTCTTTTCTATGCTTTAATAGTATCTCATCTATGCTCCAGTTGTATCCCACCTATGCTTCACCAGTAACTTCCCTATGTTTCAGCTGTATATTATATATCTATCTTTTAGCAATAATTATCTACGCTTCAGCGTCATCCATGTATCAGCGATATATCCTTCACGCTTCATCGACACGTTCTCCACGCTTCAGCAGTATCTTCTCTAGACCTTAGCGATATATCATCCATGCTTCAACGATACACTATCCATACTTCAACGATGTCATATATATGCTCTGCGATATGTTATTCATGCTTCAGCGGCGTCTCACCCATGTCTCAGGCGACCTACATCCTCTATATCTCAAAATGGCGTACTCACCATGTTTCGAAGGACACACTCGCCATGCCTCAACTACAAACTCACCATGCCTCAGTGACATATTCAACGTACTCGTCATGCCTTAGCATTATATATTCGCCAAAAATTTAGCTTCACGCTTATACCCTAGAAGGCACTCTCTTAACTCCTCGCTCGTGCCCTAGCGGCACTCGGGACTATAATCTTACAAACCTGCCCCTCTGGAACTCTACCAATTCTCTAATGATCGCAAAGTGTTCTCCAATGATCTCAATGTGCTCTCCAATGATCACAATGTGCTCCCCAATGACCGCAATGTGTTCTCCAATGATAGCAATGATCTTAATGCGATCTCCAATGATCTCAATGAATCCTCTAATGATTGCCATATATTCTCCAATGATCGCCATGTATTCTCAGATGACCACCACGTCTTCTCCAATGATCACCTTGTATTCTGTCACTACCTTTGGTAATTTTCAATGAAATTGTCTCGATATCGCCTTTTTTATCTCTCTCCATGAAAATATCACTAAAGGCATGGGCACGCTGTATAGCAATCCCAAACTATTGCCTAACGCATAACCAAACCGCAATGGCTCAAATTGATAATATCGCTAATGGATGGTTGTGCTGATATAGCACTATAAGTGCTATCACTCGCAAACCCTTGTATTGCCAATGCGATCAATGTGAAATACTCCAATGTGATCACAATGTGGAATGCTCTAATGCAATCAACGTGAAATGCTCAATGCGATCAATGTGAAATGCCCCAAAGCGAACAATGTGAAATGCTTAATTGCAATCACAATGAAATAGCTAAATGCGATCACAATGAAATGCTTAAATGCGATCAAGGAGAAATGCCTAAATGAAAAGCGATAAATGAAAGGAGATCAAGGCGAAATGCCTAAGGCGATCAATGAAATGCGAGCAAGGCGGAATGCCTAGATGAAATGAGATCAAGGTTAAATGCCTAAATGCTACCAAAATCAAATGGCTAAATGAAAGGCGATCAAGGCAAAATGTCTAAATGAAAGGCGATCGAGGCGACATGCCTAAATGAAATGGTTAAATGTGATTAAGCCAAAATGGCTAAATGCGATCAAAGTGAAATGGTTGAAATGGCGAAACGCGATCAAGTTGAAATAGCCAACACTAAACATCACTACAAGCACAGTTGTGGTGACATAGCCTAGCACTATCCCATAAAACACCCAAATATCGCCACCAAGCGTGATTACGACACGCTCTCCTTTATACGCGATATCGCCATGTGTGATCTCTCCATTATCTGATATTGGCATGAGTTATCTTCCTTTAATAAGCAGTATTGCCGTGTTTTATCTCTCTGTTACACAACATCGCCATGCTTTAACTTTATTATACAATATTGTTATGTTTTACCTCTCTATTATATGATATGGCCATGAGTTGTCTCTCCAACACGCGATATCGCCATATGTCATCGGCATGAATCTTTCTCCAACACGAGGTATCGCCATGTTTTCTCTATTATATGACATTTCCGTGTTTTATCTCCATTACATGATATCGCTATGTTTTATTTCTCCATCACATGATACGATATCGCCATGGCTTCTCTCCATTATACAATATTGTCATGTCTCATCTTTCTCTATTATATGATTGCATGCCACTACATGCAAAACAAAAGGTTGTACCAAGCTTAACAACAGTGATATCGCCACGTACATTCCAGCCACTATCGGCTACATTCATTACAGTCATTATCGGCTTCACACCAAAATTATTACTATCGTCATATGCAAAAATGGGCTGACATAGCCAAGGCTATCCTTGCAGACACCAAGTGTATCGAGTACGCCTTCTATTGAGCATACCAGATGCCACATGCTAGCAGACCCTGATCTAAACCCTCTGACCTCGGTCTCGGGGGACTGGGGAACTAGTCACCTTAAGGAAGAAACTCTTGTCAAATGTCCAATGAAAGCTTGCGCCGTTTCTACTTGGAAAAACAAATCACCACCCCAGTCAAGACTCCTCTTAGTTGGGGACTTGGGGGACTGGGGGTAATGGTGTACGAAAGTCACGTGCCAAGAATGCTCGCCTTGCACTTCTGATATTTCTACCATGACAAACTCCCCACCCAAGAGAACTCTTGACCGGGGACTTGGGGGAATTGTTGGTATATATACTGTCTAGGCACAAGGCTCACTAGCCACGTAAAGTAAAGCTAATAAAGCCCAGACAGGATGCCGATACCATACACTTGTGATATCAGGTGGACCACAGCTAGTCCCACATTGGAAACAAAGGAGTGACAAGCCCATCCCCACACTATAAATACATGTCTCTCCACTCATTCAAGGTAAGGCACTACTCTCCATTTACTCCAACTAGTCTACATTCTTACATGTATCTGACTTAGGCATCGGAGGGTCGAAGACCGGGTAGCCCGGTCTTCCCTAATTCGAAATCCGGGCTTGGTCCTTGTTTTGGGACAAATTAGATTTGAATGGCCGCCCAAGTCATCATTTCATGGGGGGAAAAAATACAAACAGTACCCAAACTATGGGCCACTAATAACTTTCGTACCTCAACTTCAAAAACTATCATTTTGGTACCTGGACTTTTCACCCCGACCCGAGATTCATACCTGGGATCCACTTTACCGTTAACGGTGTTAAATTTACAAGGGTAAATCTGTCATTTCACTGTTCATCTCTCTTACCATGGATACTGTTCATATTTTTAAAATTTTTTTTTTCTCTCTTCCTGCAAGTGAAAAGACAGATTTACCCTTACAAAGTTAACACCGTTAACGGCAAAGTGGATCCCAGGTATGAATCTTGGGTCGGGGTGAAAAGTCCAGGTACCAAAATAATAGTTTTTAAAGTTTAGGTACGAAAGTTATTAGTGGCCTATAATTCAGGTACTGTTTGTGAGCTTTTCTATTTCATGGGCATGAAACTTGTACTATTTTCTCATGTTTAGGGGATTAGCATACAAAAAATGCAGAGTAAGTGGGATGATCGAATTTGGTGTAAGATCTTATACGTACTGCCATATATTAAAAAAGGGTGTTTGTGATTTCCTGTTAAAAGTTGCCTTTGTGAAGATCATCCTTCTCTTTTCAATGTTGTAATCAAACCCAAAGCAAATACGTACAATACAAATCCAACTGATTTTGTTGACAACTTTAGTGGTCAAATAAGGATAGAAATGTAACCATTCACTCATTAATTCAGCATCATATTTACAAAATAAAAATCAAGTAAAAGAAAGGGAAAAAACAAAGCCTCAACGGCCTACATGCATAAACAAACCCAATATGAACCAATTAGAAGAAAAAATAAAACCGGGGGCAATATATACATGCCCACATTAATCCTAATGCAATAAAACCCAGATTACCACCGTTGATCATTATCAAGCCTAAAAACTTCTTTAATGTTCAATAATAATCAACGTACAAGAACTGAGAAAGAAGTAGGTTACGTAGCTACATCGAATAAGAGAATTAGTGAATTACAAACCCTAGCTCGACCTAGAAAAGTGGAGGTGCCGTGTGACCGAAGAAGGGTCTTCCATTTCTACAAATTAAAGAGCCATGAACATTTGGATCACAGATATCCACTGAAGACCTGTTCGTGATATGATGCCTCACCAATCCCAACGGACGCAACCCGAATGACAACACGAGAATTAACAACGCAATTACCAAGCATATGACACACAAGCAACATCTCATCGGCGAGCACATCAAGCACATCTCTAATTCCTGAGTTTGTTTCTAGCTCCTTCTTACCTTTCTTTTTTCGTCTCTTTCTTTTGCATTTCTTGTGGGAACGATGTGTGTTGGGACTTCCTACTGCTATTATTGGTTCCAACTTTAACGGATGTCCTTCGGACTTAAGGTCCTGTTCTTACGTCCTTTGCAGCCTCACCTCCATTCTGAGGTGCAATCCTAGCGGTTTGCTTTGATCTAAACGGTTGAGACATGAATTTTTATCTTGAGAAAGTCTTGCGTACGGCAGACACAAGGAACACGTGGTACGGGCTGACTAATCAAACCATTAGTAGGGGGGTATTTTGGGTATTTCACTTTAAAATAAGGGTAGTTTTGGAATGAAAGAATTTTTTGGTGGGTTCTGATTGGACAGCCGCAAGGCCACACGTATGTAAGAATTTTTCTTTTATTTTAATGGTCTCAGTAAAAAAAAAGACAAAACAAAGCCTCTTTTGTTTCACAGATTAGGAGTAGGATTTAGGAGAAAGCAAATGATCAAATCAATGTTTTAATTTGGGTGTTAATCTTTGTACACCCAGCTCTAGTAAAATATATCCAATAATTCCAATATTATCCTTTATTTGAAAAAAGAAAGAAAAAAGAAATGATGCACTTCATTGCTGAATTTCAGAATTTTCTGATAAACAAGAAACCAGATGAAATTTAGAATTTTCAAAATTCAGTTTCTACTCCAACTATTCTATAGACGGGAAAATTTGATTATCTTGTCTCTATAGTTTATATCTAGCAATGAATATATCATCAACGTATACATGTTCCTCCCTGCTAATTTGGAATATTGGATAAGCATCTAATTAAGACCTCTTGGAAATTAGGTTTAGTTCTTATACTGGAAGAGAAAACAGATGGCTGGCATGGGGAGAGGGAAGTGGGGACGCAGATGGGTGACGGCCTAGTTCGAAGGGAAGATGATGCACACTCAACTTCTTTTCTTCTTCTTCTTCTTCTTTTTTTTTTTTTTGAGAATACTTCTTTTCTTCTTTCTTTTTTCAGTTATTATTAATTGTTTAATAGAAAGGGCAACTCCGAAAATTTGACAAATATTTGTTAGAGCGGGGTGGTACTAAGATATTTGCCGGGTATATGTAGAAACACTATTTAATTTTCATAGTACAAGACACACCATTTTTTCGATACATTAACGGTAGATTTGACGGTTGCGGTAATAGATCAGCCTCTTTATAGTGCTACATTAGTCCTCCATCTTACTTGGGAACTTGAAAGTCTCCCACGGTGAAAGGAGATCATTTCAAACATAATCAAATCTATATCCATTAAGGTTGATCAAGTTAATATCATCATAATATGTCATTTCCCCTTCTTGTTTCTTAGCTCCACACTTCTAGTGATTTCATCAGTTTTAATTATATGACTATAATGTTCTTATTATGGTACGTGAATACTAATGTCATCTCAAATACTTTTAATTTTTTTTATTGTTTTCTTATTATTATGGTATTACACTATACTTTTTTTTTTTTTTAATCTAAGAAGGTCAACTATTTATTGAAATTGAAAGATAATAAAGATACGATGCCAAAAGGTATAAATAAAGAAAATAAACAATGCGAAAGGAAAATATGTAAAAATTGCATCTGAAATATAAAGACTTAAACATGCAAGAGCACCAACTTCGAAACGCAGCGCTAATTTTACACTACGGATTGTAGCCATGTAGTGAATTGAGTAGTCGGTGGTTTGACTACCCATGCAACCCCAACGCACAAATTGACCAAAACCAATTTGACGCCGGAATGAGGGCACTCTTTCACCTAAAGATCGAGCCATCCAAGGAAATCAGAACATGACCATGTTGGTAGATGATTTTTCACAAATAGATACCAAAAACTTGGGTCCCGAATCCAATACCAGACTACCAGTAACACAGAGGAACCCCAAGCCATTCAAGAAACTGACAAGTAGCCCAACAATGATAATGGGGCCTAGTCCAACCCAAATCCCACCTGGATCCCAGATCAGGATCCAATTGCAAGGACCACCCAGATTCGGATCCAGAACTAGGGGTGGGCGTCTGGACCCGAAAAACCGAAAACCCGACCCGAAATGAGCAAAAAAGCCCGATTCGGTTCGGTTTTGACTTTGAAATTCTCGGTTCGGTCTAAGACCCGACCCGAATATATTTTCTCGGTTCGGTCTCGGGCCTCAAATATGTAGAGACCGAAAGCTCGAACAAAGCCCGAACTAGCCCATTTTCCTATCATTTGCCACTTTTCCCTCTATTATTGGGTGTTATTATAATATATTAAATATTAAAAAAAAACCCCAAAGTAGTCAGACCAAAGCCCACACTTTGTCTCCCGTTTTTGCTTTGTCTCTCACTCTCTAATTATTAAATAATGGGCTTATTGCTATATCATGTCAGTATGCCACATGATCAAGCTCTCTCTCTCTGAACCATCTCTGCTCTAAACCTCTCTCTCTCTTTCTCGCTTTCTCTCTCTGAACCAGCTCTGGCTCTCAGCCTCTCTCTCTCTCTCTCTCGCTCTCTCTCTCTAAACCATCTTAGGCCCTAGTTCTTCCCAAATCCCCGATTATTCAAATTGAAAACCTATAACCCAGTTCATTTCATCCCAAATTTAATGGCATCAACACAAACTTCTTCCCAAAGTTCATGTTCTAAATCTGATTCCGATTCCATTCATTTCAATTCAAGGACCCAATACCAGGAAGACGAAGAGGATGAAGAAGATGAAGTCATCATGAACCCACTGAAAAGCCCACCACATCTGACATTCTCGGCGCCGTTGTGAGTTGTTGATGATGATGAATGTTTGGCTTGCTTTCTCTTTGAGACTCGACCCTTCTGAGAGTGCAATTGCCGAAAGCAGTTGAAAGTCACTGGAGAAGCTCCCCCTGTCGCAGCCGACAGATGTGCTCGAATGAAGAAGATGAAGCAGTGGCTTGGCTTTGGGACTGTTGTCGTCTTCAACCTCACCCACTAAGGTTTAGGACCGAAAAGCCCGAAAACCCGACACTAAACATAACGGGTCGGGCTCCTGTCGGTTCTCACATCTTAAATAGACTGAACCGGCCCGAACCGATTACTTCGGGCTCGGTCTCGGTTCTGGAAAAATTCGGGCCCGACCCGACCCGAGCCCAGGCCTATCCAGAGCTTGATCTTGTGGCACAGTTCCCACCGCCGGCTCGACCCCAAACCAGCCCGCCATAGTCGCACCTCCAACGAGCACGAAGATGAAGCTTTGACGCTGACGTCTGGTGTCTGGCGTCCTAACCAACATGAGGCAATCGACATCTCTACCCAGAGCCCTTAGTCCCCAATAATCGCCACCATTAGTCACCGACCAAACAAACCCAACAACCGGAACAGTGAACAACGTCTGTCGTCTGCTGTCCCACCCACGGAATCCACACGACGTTCGCCAGTGACCAAAGGACAACACCATAGAAGGAAGCCTGTGATGCCCAATCCAGGGATGAGACTGCCATCGACAAACCTCCTTGAACTTTCAGACGACCTCCACCGCCAAGCACACCACCATCGCCACCTTGGAGAGCAACAAGAAAAGTAAAGAACAGGTTGGAACCCGTGAGGAACTCCATGAAGATGGAGCAGGTACAGGGATGGCGAACTCAAAAGGACGCCGTATCCCAAACCCTAGCATAGCTAGGTCACTTTTTTACTATTTTTTACGCTTATTATGGTATTACACTATTACCCAACATTGTAAAGAAAATGTTAATTGATGTCGACATTGCACCCCACAAGCCAAATGAGACCTGACCATATTTCAAAAGTGGAGTTTTTTTTTTTTTTTTGAAAGGTTCAAAAGAGGAGCTATAGGTCTATAGCAAGTTGCAATCACCAATCTTCCTCCTCCTTGTTACTGGGTTATTATATGAATTAGACTCTTAGAGTATCTAGTATACTTTCATCATGACCTAGTTCATGACAAGTTCAATGGTGAGTATAAGTTCGTTACCTTTAGTTAGAACGGATACTTGATCAATACATTCATGGGCTTGAGATGAGCTTCTCCATTCTTTCATGAAGATGAGTTTCTCTGTTACAAGTAAAATGAAGTTAAAAAAGTCCGTAGTTACATTGATACAGAGACCAATGAATGCTGGCATTCAAATCAAAATCATCTATAAATCCTAGTATCCTGGTTATCAATCAATTCTGAAAATTTTCTTCTTAAAAATAATAAGGTAACGCAATTTACTTCTAATAAAATCGAATTGCAGATTACACAGAGAGAAAAATAAACATCGGAGAATATGTATCATATATATAACTGAATAAAGACTTGAAGATCAACCACCATCTTTTTTTTCGATTAACAGATCAACCAACATCTTGCTGTGCAATACTGCAATGTAGCCCAGAAAAATAAATTTACCAGCATTACAAACTCAGCCCTAAAAGCTCAATATATATTTCTCCACAAAAACAAAAAAAGGGAATATATATATATATATATATTACATAATATCAATTATATTGGCCTAGAAGGGTGAAGGTGCTAGGTGATCGAACCACGAAGGTGAAGGTGCAGGTGCTAGTAATGGTCTTCCAGGTCTACATAGAGATCCAGGAGCATATGGATTACAGTTAATATCTACGAAGAGCTGGGTCCGTTTTGTATGATGACCATGCCACTTTTTGAATGGACCATAACCAAGCAAAAAACCGATTGTGATTATCAGACCTACAATGCAGATAGCACACATGCATATTCTAGCGAGGCACATCTTTGCTTTGAAGATTTTTCCTTCTTTCTTTCTCTTTTATATTTCTTTTGACCTCAGAAAAAGGTTTCTTCTCCGTTTGAGATCTTGGTATTCCCTGCCTGTTACAGGGGGAATGCAATTTGTTTTTAAGCGAAGTCCTTGGTTTTAAAAGAAGGCAATTAGTATAGTTAGTAAATTCGCGTATAATATGCGTAGACCATCAATTGTTTGGTAAGAATATTTAGGATGTAAAGACAATTGTCATGGCATGCCTGACCTGAAAGAGAATTCCAGCTTGGCTTTGAGAGTTCGTGGTCAAGATTAAATCCTTGTAAATACAATGTATGTCCTCTAATCCTTAAGGAAGACTCAAATCCAAGTATATTCAGCACAAACCTAACCGACTCGATATGAATGTTTGACAAACTTAGAAGGCAGTCTATACCTAGTTTTCTAGTACAGAAATTATTACGTGTAGTTTTTGATTTCATGCATTGCTTCGGTCTAATTTATATGCTTCACCTGGTGTTAGTAACACCGAAAAACTTTATTTTATAACAAAATATTGTCCCTGCTGCTTATGTACTTTCTACTTTCAGTAGTTGATGAATTATGGTGGTTAAACTTGTATCATTGTTGATCTTGATTCCACTCAACTCTTGTGCCTATTCTCTTGACAAGCATGACCGTCGGTCTCTATATTCGGCGTCCAATTAACTAAAATGCAGAGAGGGTTATGATTCTGGTGGTTAAGAACATGCATCCTCACATAAAGTAACAGAGTTCGAATCCTCCTTCTACCTGGATTCTCTTGTTTAACATGTATGTATAGCCAGTTTCACAGTTCTTGGCATATTAGTTGAGTAGGTAATAAGCCCACAGTCGATGGCACAGTGTAACACTTGCTAGCTACCAACTAATGGCATTTCAGAAAGCATAGTGACATTCTCTGAAATTAATTTATTTACTTCGTCCACATAGCATGAATTGTTTAATACATGGGAAATATGATCCGCTTGCTTTGATTTTCTAGTTCCAATAGATTTGGTTTCTTTCCGCTTGCTTTGATTGCCTGTTTCCCATAGCTTTGGTTTCTTTGGTGCAAATCGTTACACTAATACACATTGTCAATGGCGTCATGACCCTGCCCTAGTGCTACTTAGCTTAATATCCCCATGGACGCCCAAGTTTCCCCTCTAAAGCCAGGATCCATGACTTAATGGCTAGTACAGGTCTTGTGTTCTGAGGCATGCATGCTTCACTAGTGTCTTATGTTGTGTGTTTAGTCAATAAGCGTGACTCATGGTCATAAGGAGCTTCCTTGCTTACGCAAACTCGAGTCCAAGTATTGACATAATTAATGACATGCTTGTGTTGCTTACTAGTTAGCGAATAGCGAATATATAATTGGTGTATGTACCACTCCAAGTTCAATGAATGGATATGATCTTTGTCACTCGGATGCAACGCACCCATTTTTTTCATTCGATATTTAAGGCAGATTCAAATGAATCGATGATCTTCCTTGTCATTCCGACACAACACTATTCAAGGCAGAGATCCATTTTGGATTGACTAGTGAGGAAAGGGTGAGAAAATGTAGTAAAAGTTAGGAGCAAGTAGATGGGAAAGTGTAGTATTATGCTCAATATTCCACATTTTGCTCTTTACCCTCATCCTAGCTAATTCCAACTGAAAGGGTCTCAATGTAAAAGGGACACCCATAAAACAGCCACATAAACAGTAGTCTAGTATTCTTCTCTTTGTCAAAGTCAAGGAGCCAAGATGAACAGTAAAACAACAAAAGGGTACACAGTCAAAGTCTTGAGCTGCAAACCCAATTTTCATGCAGAGCTTCAAGGGCTCCTTGTTATTGATCTGTTAGCTCTACAGTAAAACCCAGATTTCCTTCTACTGAAATTTTAATCTTAAATAATAAAAGTTTAAAGAAAAAATAAATAAATTCAATTCAATTAAAATATCAAGGTCACACAAAGATCAAGGCCCAACATTAACAATATAGAATTAAAGAACCTAGATTCCAAGAACAACATCCAAATCCCCAGCTGCAATGCAACGCAGGAACCCAGATTACCAAATTCAAATAATAACGAGAGAAAAAAAAAAATTAAACAAAGACAATTACAAGGAATTAGAGGAACCCAACTAGTGGTAAGGAGGCGGTGCAGCGTAACCCAAGAAGGGTCTGCTGCCACAGAGAGAGCCATGAACATTGGGATCACAATAATCCACAGTGTCTTTCAGCTTGTGAAACCCGTTCTTGAAGACTCCGAACCCGAACAACATCCCGATCAGTATCGCCACCAGAATCAGGCACGTGCAGCACATGCACACTCTCCCCGGGAAGCACATCTTCTCCTTCTCCGCTCTGCTCTGCTCTGAGATCTTGGAATTCTGGGTTGTGAGGATTTGTGGTTTTCGTTTTGATAAATGAGGGGGATTGGCAATCTGGGTTTTGAGGATTTGTGAAAAATGTGAGAGGGCAGTCCTTATCGCAGGGTGAGAGAAAGAGAGAGAGAGAGAATGGAAAGGGTTCCACGCTAGGGGAATCGTTTGCTTAAAAGGAAAGCGAATTGTTTGCGGATTCGAATTGGGATAATAGGATTCGTCTTTTTGGTGTGGTTTTTTGGGGATGAGAAAGGTGGTTGGCTTTTTTTTCGAACGTTGATGTATGATCTAACGGAAACGGATGAGGGTTGCGTAGATGGGAAGTATCTTCTGTTTTTTGTTTAGTTGTCATCTTTAAATGGAAAAACTGACCATTCTGATTGTAATTATTTGATGTGGAAAACTTTAGGGGGTTATGTGGCATTGAAATGATGGCATTTGTTATGGTTCAACTGAGGGTTTCATTATTTTAGCCATTAGTCACCTTCCTGTTTCGACACTAATAGTTAAACGAACTGATAGTATAGTTTTTTCAATGTTCAAAAATCAAAATTGAATTTTGATAACCGACTCTATCGATTAGTCATATTTTGATTCAGTTTTTATTATTGTCAATCGTATTTCACAGCAATGATCGGTTCAAACTTCAAAGTGATTTATTGCTTTTTTATTTCAGAAAGATTTTTTTTTTACATTTTATTGTATAAAAAGAGGATCAAAGAGACTCTTGCCCCCATGGTTACTCGAACTCATGATTTCGTATATAGGTAGTGGGTGCTCTAAGCCATCTAGACAAAAGACTAAAACACACTGAGATAACTTTCGATGAGTCACTAGACAAAAGAAACGATAAGGAAACAAGGAAATTTAATCTCCATCTATGCTCCAATGAAAAGTGGTTATATAAAAAGTCATAAACTGAACTTTAGAAAACTGGCCCAATAAATAGTTGAATAAACTGGTCCAATCACAAAATAGGGCCCTTCTTAGGGAAGATTATGTGTTGGCAATCCTTCTCCATTTCTATGGTCTAAAATATGCAAGTTACTGGTTAGGAAAGATACGATTCTTCACTCTCCTTGTGTCAAAAATGCTTGTTTAGGTTACGTGGAAGACACATTTCTGTGCATATGGACTCTTCATTTTGGCAACTCGCATCCTAATCTAATAAGCCCAATGGGCCCTTTGGGACTCAATTTTGGTTCATTGTTTAACCCATAAGGGTCTTTGATGAGATTGCCAAACACTACTACACCTTGATATCAAAAGTGAAAATTAAATGAATATCTTATCAAACGTTTTATTCTCACCCTCAATTCAAGATTTAACAGTGGGTGATCATGAATTATTCAGTCACTAGGTGACTAGCTGAATTTCACTATCGATTTCTAATAAGCAATTTCCTCAATTACCAAAACTTTATATCCGCGTGCATAAACAAAACTAAATGATACCTCTTACTATTGATTAAAATCGAATATATAATTTACTCAGTTAATGAGCTCTAAATTGTTTGAAAAGTTTTGATAGTGAAATCCACTTCTATTTCCCTACCTATTAAAATTTTACATCTCGAAAATGATTCGTACCGAGTTCGAAGATATGCATAAATTCACGTAATGAATAGCATATCCCCCTTCTTCATAAAGGTCAGTCCACCCCTTCCCAATCATCTTCTCTCACTATAATTTGGTCTCCCCCAAGTCCCCACCTCTTCACTTCAAAGTCCTCTCCCCTCTCTCCCCCTCCATTTTATTTTCTCTCTGCGCCTTCCCAGGCCCCCTCCCCTCTCCTCCTCATCACTCCCTCCAGATCTCACTCCCTGCAAAAATCCCAAATCCCCATCTCTCAAATCCATTGACCTCCGCGCGAATCAAAATCCCACTAATCCCATTTCGCATTCGAAATCCGGGGATTAGGGATATAGATCTCTCTTCTCTCCATGGCGTCCCCCGGAAACCCCAATCCGCCGCCGCCGCAGCAGCAGCAGCCCTTCGACATGGCCAAGTTCTTTAAACCCACGAGCCCAACCCCTCTCTCCCCCCATTCCCAGCCTCAAACCCAGGCCCCCACCCAAAACCCTAACCCTAATCTGAACTCCTCAGGCTTCCCAATCCCTCCGGCCTCTTATCCTCCCCCTCTGGGCCCTACTCCTACCCTCCCCAAACGGCGCCGTATCACCAGCAGCAATTCCAGTACCAGCACCACCCTCAGCCTCATCCTCACAACCACCCCCAAATTCCTTACCCTCAAGACCACCAGCTGCTTCAACAGCGGTCGCTCTCGTTTCCCATCCCGCCCCTCGCTCCCGGTAATTACAACATTGCCGCCACCGCCGCCGCCGCCTCCAACCCCGGAAGCGCCACCACCACCAACCCCAATTCCGGCGCCCGAATCATGGCCCTGCTCGGTGCTCCTTCCTCCGGTCTAGAAATGGCGCCGCAGCCTGAGTTGTCGGTCCCCGGCTCTGGCGGGGTTTCGATGGTGCCCACTCTTCCTATGGGGATTCCACCCTCCCCGGCTCGAATGCCGAGCAATAAGCTGCCGAAGGGCAGGCATTTGATTGGGGATAGCGTGGTTTACGATGTGGATGTTAGGTTGCCCGGGGAGTTTCAGCCGCAGCTGGAAGTTACCCCCATTACTAAGTATGGTTCGGATCCTCAGCTGGTGTTGGGCCGCCAAATTGCGGTGAATAAGTCGTATATATGCTATGGATTGAAGCAGGGGAATATTCGGGTTTTGAATATACACACTGCATTGAGATCTTTGTTTCGAGCTCATACACAGGTAAATCAAATATTCTATATATTTGCACTCCTGTTTGGATTAGCGAGATGTAATTTGACTGAATCATAGCTATGTAGGTGCTGATGCTTTGATTAGTTTCTTAATAAAAAGTTATAATACAATTTACTGATGGCTGCAAAACTTAGTAGGGCTTTTGCTTTATCTCGACTATACTTCTACTAGAGTGGTTTTTGTGAAGTTGGATTACATGCCGATGATTATTATATCTTGTTGGCCTAAGTGGTGTCTTGTTCTGTCAGAGGGTCACAGACATGGCTTTCTTTGCCGAGGATGTTCACCTTTTGGCTAGGTAGCTCTTTTTCCATGCTTAATACTTTTTTTTTTCACTGGTTTGTTTTTGTATTATCTGATATTGTTTTCTGCAGTGTGAGTGTAGAAGGACGGCTTTTTGTGTGGAAAATTTCTGAAGGTCCAGATGAAGAAGGTACGCCACAAATCACAGGAAAGATTGTTATTGCCATTCAAATAGTTGGTGAGGGGGAAGCTGTTCATCCACGAGTTTGTTGGCACTGTCATAAACAGGTAAATGATTCTGTTAATGCTATTTTCAATAGAAGAGTTATAGCTTAGTAATTTTGTTGTCCATGATCAGTCTGTTGGTCTTGAAGTGGTGATTGATCTATCTTTTGCTTGTATACTCACAGGAGGTTTTGGTTGTTGGAATTGGGAAGCGTGTTCTACGAATTGATACTACTAAAGTTGCAAAGGGTGAAGTCCCTTCTGCTGAGGATCCTATTAAGTGTCCTGTTGAAAAGCTTGTTGATGGGGTCCAATTTGTTGGTAAACATGATGGAGAGGTGACAGATTTATCAATGTGCCAATGGATGACCACCCGGCTGGTTTCTGCTTCTATGGATGGAACTGTAAGTATCTTCACCATTTTGCTGACTTTGTTACATAAACTGCAAGTCTCTTCACCATTTTGCTGCCTTTGTTACATATTTCCTTTTAGTGGTATACGTAGTGAAACTTAAAGTGCATTTTCATCAGGGTTCGTGGGAACACTTTGGCTCCAGTTTGCCCTTCTTCATCTTTATAGATTTTTTTTCTTCCTTTTCTTTTGGTGAATTAAAATAATGTTTTGGTTACAAAAAAAATCTGTTGGCTATTCCTGCTTCAACTCCATGCTTCAGGGAATTTTGTATGGCTTGGGATAAATTATTGTTCTTGTCCTGCAAAGCTCCTTTTATGTGGTACAGCACAAGAACTGGAAATGGCAGATGAACTTTATT
This sequence comes from Rosa chinensis, assembly GCF_002994745.2. Taxonomy (NCBI): domain Eukaryota; kingdom Viridiplantae; phylum Streptophyta; class Magnoliopsida; order Rosales; family Rosaceae; genus Rosa; species Rosa chinensis. Next base: position 80,992,996 of record NC_037092.1, on the reverse strand, counting down.
TTGCTAAAATATAAGGAAAAAGTGAAGAAATAGTGCTGAAAGAGATTGTACGAGTGTAAGCTGTACCACATTGTAAGGAGATTGGCAATTTTTCTAAACTTAGTACATAGTATGATACTATTAGGAATGAAATAGTGGTTCATGCAATTTCACATTCATTCAAGAGGCCATCTTCTTTATGAAGAATACAAAAATTGTTTCTGAACAAGGTTAAGCAGGTAATCAAATAGTTTATGATTCCTAATTGACTGTTTGGTTTGTGAGTTGTATGGATTCAGTATATGTTTGAGTAAGATTTTTCTATACCTGTGAAACTTTTCTTCCTAATTTCTTGTGGCCATGCTCTGCCAATTGACACCTTTTGGGTAACCATGTTGTGTTTCTACAAAATTTGGGTTTGTAAAATCATTCCTGCCCCATACTGCATTTTAACTTCTTCGAAGGTAATACATCATTTATGGGACAACTAGGGTGGCTGTTTTATTTTTTTTAAATTTTTTTTTTTAGAGTTGGCCATGTGTTCTAATACATGAGCATGTTATGGCACATATTTTATTTATATAAAAAAAACACATGCATAAACATCTTTCCCAATATTCTTGATTGATATAAGTTTTGTGACTCATACATTTGGTGATATCCTGATACAGATAAAGATCTGGGAAGATCGCAAGTCACAACCACTTTTAGTACTGAGACCCTATGATGGCCTTCCTGTTTATTCGTCTACATTTGTGACAGCTCCCAACAGACCTGATCACATCATACTTATAACAGTGGTAAGTGGTCATTGATTTGTTTACATTGTATCATAAGGTTTTGTCTGTGATTCTGTTGCCTAATGATGATGGCTACGCATGTCCTAGTGTATTGAAGTGTAAATGCATAAATCCATTCTACAGGGCCCACTTAATCGGGAAGTGAAGATCTGGTCCTCAGAGAGTGAAGAAGGCTGGTTGCTTCCCAGTGATGCTGAGTCATGGAAATGTACCCAGACCTTAGAGTTAAAGAGCTCTGCTCAACCTCGAGTTGAGGATGCATTCTTTAATCAAGTCATAGCATTGTCACAAGCTGGCCTTCTTTTACTTGCAAATGCTAAGAAGAATGCTATATATGCCGTGCACTTAGACTTTGGTGGTGAGCCAGCATCCACACGCATGGATTACATAGCAGAATTTACTGTTACAATGCCTATTTTGAGCTTTACTGGGACAAGTATATCACCTCATGGTGAACAAATCGTTCAGGTGTATTGTGTCCAAACACAAGCCATTCAACAGTATGCTTTGGACTTATCCAAGTGCTTACCTCCCCCATTGGAGAATTCAGGTTTGGAAAAGTCAGATTCCAGTTTTTCACATGATGCAACTGAGGCAGTGTCAACTAATTCAGCACCAAAACCAACCATACAAGCTACTAGTTCTGAGGGTGCAGCCTTGAGGTATCCTGTGCGCACTGCTTCGGTTGATCCTTCCAATTCAAAAGATATTACCACTTCATCTATGGAATCAAAACCTGTTGCATCGGCACCGGAGATTAGTGATGCTGATACTGTTTTTGTAGCATCACAACCTCTTCCTTTGAGTCCTAGGTTGTCAGGGAAACTTTCTGGTTTAAGAAGCCCGACAGGTAGCAGTGATCATGGTGGTGACCAACAAGTTAATGAGTACTCAGTTGACAGGCAGATGAATACTGCTCGTTCAAACTTGTCTGATATGCCTGCACTCGATGATGATGCAAGGAATGATGAACAGAAAATTGCACAAGACGAAGTATCTAGTGTGCTCAATCCTCCTATTATGTTCAAACATCCAACCCATTTAATAACTCCCTCTGAGATTTTAATGGCTGCTTCATCCTCTGAGAATACAAATCCAATTGACAGCAACACTGAGGGGGATGCAAAAATCCAAGATGTTCTTGTTAACAGTGATGTGGGTAATCCTGAGGTGGAAGTTAAGGTTGTGGGTGAAACCAGATCTACTCAAATCGATGAATTTGGCTCTCAACGAGAACTCCAAAATGTTGTTTCAGAAAATAAGGAGAAGTTCTTTTGCTCCCAGGCATCAGATCTTGGAATTGAGATGGCCCGGGATTGCTGTGCAATATCATCAGAATCTTATATTACAGATGAAGCCCGGCAAGGTGATGGTGCCAGCATGTCAGAACCACTAGCCCAGCCTCATTCTGGAGAGGAAGACCAGGATCTCTCTACAAAAGATGTATCTGGGTCAGCTACTGCCACAACCACATCACAAACACCAAATGCGAAGTCGAGAAAACAGAAATGGAAAAATATGCAAGCATCAGGTCCATCTGCCCCATCACCAGGTGTGCTCAATGTAGTAGAGTCCTCCAATGAAGCAGGTGGGAGTGCAAGTCCCCCCTCCGGAGAAGCTGCATTTCCTCAAATTATGGCCATGCAGGATATGATGAATCAGGTGAATGCTGAAAAGAATTTGGAAATTTAATTATCTTGCATGTGTCTATGATGTACCAACTATTTTCAGCCTAACCTTAGTAAAGCAGGTTTAGTCGCCTTTCCATAGTTATTCTACTGCCATTTGAGTCCGTCTTCAAGTCTTTTATTATTCGGTGAAACAGTATATTTATATGATTTTTCTTGCCCCATTTCCAAACAAGAGCAAAAGGTTCTGTGTTTGTGTATGTTATGGTTCTGTTTTGTGTAATCAAACTTGTTTTTATGTACATTATCCTTTCTATTAACTATGGCTTTTGGTCTATGTGCAGCTAATGACTATGCAAAAAGAATTGCAAAAGCAGATGACAATGATGGTTACCGTCCCAATTACAAAGGAAGGCAAACGATTAGAGGCGGCTCTCGGTCGGAGTATGGAGAAGGCTGTAAAAGCCAATAATGATGCTTTGTGGGCTCGGTTTCAAGAAGAGAACGCAAAGAATGAGAAATTATTGCGAGACCGCACTCAACAAGTAACTAGTTTGATCAATAACTTTGTGAACAAGGACTTTCCAGTCATGTTAGAGAAAACGGTAAAAAAAGAAATAGCTGCTGTTGGACCAGCTGTTGTTCGTGCAATCACTCCAGCTATGGAGAAAACAATACCTTTGGCTATATCTGATTGCTTTCAGGTAAGAATTTTGATGATCTGGCTTGTTCCTTTATAAAGTTGGCTTTAGTTGTCTAATTGATGCTTGTGCTGCAGAGGGGAGTGGGAGATAAAGCAGTTAATCAATTGGAAAAATCAGTCAACTCAAAACTTGAAGCTACCGTATCCAGGCAAATCCAGGCGCAGTTTCAAACATCGGGTAAACAAGCTCTTCAGGTATGTCTAAATGTCATAGTGACTTAATTTCTTGGCATTTGTGATTTGAATATCTAACACGTGTTTGATTTGCTTCAGTAAACCTTTTAACTAATGATATGTGTGACCTTTTCACATAGGATGCTCTCAAGTCTAGCATGGAAGCTTCAGTGGTACCTGCCTTTGAGAAGTCATGTAAAGCCATGTTTGAGCAAGTAGATGCCACATTCCAGAAAGGAATGGTTGAACATGCAACTGTGGCTCAGCAGCATTTTGAGTCTGCACATTCGCCGTTGGCTCATGCTTTAAGGGTGTGTGCTTGTACTCTGTCCAGCTTCTTCGCTTTTAATAATCTGTTTGTTGACAAATTTTTTTCGTTTATGCTTTCAAGAATTATAATGTTTGGGGTCTTTGATTCTATATGAGAAAAAGGGGAATGAAGATTGGTAGCTCATTAGGAATTATTATCTGCTTACAGTGACTGTAGAACTTCTTGCGGGGTGCACTAGTATTTTGTAACTCGTCATAGATTGATACAGCAGAACTGGAATGTGTAATGCTGCCCTGCTAGTGTTTATGTTTTGAATCTCAAAGTATTAATGTTCTCCACCTGCAAAGTGTAGTATTTTTGAGTTGAAGACTGAAAGGATGAGTCTGTGTTGGGTTCTAGAGACAAGGTTTTCTTTTGGTCAGTAAAGATCTCACTGGTTGATATCTTTCTAGGAATGAGAAATTTTTTGGCTTTGCTTTTGCTTTCTTATGTGGGTCTTCTGGGTTCACTATGGTGTACGGTTTCATCTGCACGTATTTATGTGCGACTCTGCATCGTGATGTTATTTGCAGGAAGCTATCAGCTCCGCATCATCAGTGACTCAAACTCTAAGTGGAGAACTGGCTGATGGTCAACGTAAGTTAGTAGCTCTTGCAGCTGCACGGGGAAACTCAAGTGCGGTAAATCCCCTAGTCACTCAACTAACCAATGGACCTTTGGGTGGTCTCCATGAGAAGGTTTGCTCTATCTTAGATTTGTCAAATACTTTGAGCTGCGCATATTGTACTTCATCAGATGACACCTTGCTTGGCTATATTAATCTCAAGAAGCATTTGGTTTATGCACAATAGGTTGAGGTGCCTTTGGATCCAACAAAGGAGCTGTCAAGGTTGGTAACTGAACGCAAGTATGAGGAGGCTTTCACTGGTGCTCTACAAAGAAGTGATGTTGGCATTGTATCATGGTTATGTGCTCAGGTATGATTTAATGATCTTTTGGTGGTGGTTATCTGACTTATTGATGGATTGTCAGTTTGAGAATTGCTTTCCACATTTTCCAGGTTGATCTTCATGGGATACTGTTGCTGCAACCTGTTCCTCTGAGCCAAGGAGTACTTCTTTCGCTCCTGCAACAGCTGGCCTGTGATATCAACAATGATACACCCCGGAAAGTTGCATGGATGACAGACGTGGCAGCCGCCATAAACCCATCCAACCAGATGATTGCAATGCACGTGAGACCCATCTTTGAGCAAGTTTATCAGATACTGCACCATCAACATAGCTTGCCTACGATCTCCAGTGCCGAGCATGCTAGTCTTCGTCTTCTCATGCATGTCATTAACTCCATGATGATGGCCTGTAAATGATCATACTCTGTTCACAGTTCTACCATTGTGCAAGAAACATGATTTATATGGACATTTTGTACAAATTTGCTGTTATCTCCTATGAAAGGATTACCAAACTGTGTAGAGTCAGTTCCGTTGGAATTGGAAAGATAGAGGCTAGGTATTTTGGGTTTTCTTGCTTCAACTTTTATCCTTTTTTCCTCTGGTTATAGCTCTGTAAAACGTGAAATTTTGTATTTCCTTTACACCTGTGAATGGGTATTTTGTCTTGCTTTCTCTGTTATGATTCCCTCGATTATTTGCATTTTCCGACCGTGCAATTTGGTTATTCGAGAATCCGTACCGCCCGGGTTTAATTGTTTTGATCGGCGAAACGTTAACTTGTATGGGTGACCACGTTTCTACCATGGCATTGTTTGTAATTACCTCTCGTTAGGTCAACTGTTGCTAGTTTCTACTCTATGGCTTTGTTTGTAACTGACTAACTATGAAAGGGGTTTAGTTGAGGCTAGGTCATATTACATCTCAACAACGCCACTAAATATTATGAGTTGGTAATGTTAAAAACCAAAATGATAAGGAAGGGAGTGTGAGATGTAATTCTAAAATTCAATTTGAGTGAGAAGTAATTCATTCATCATCATGTATAAAATTTGACCGCAATCGTTTTCATCTAGTGACATACATTGATGCATAAGCTAGAAGTCTTGAATTCGACTCTTGCAGTCATTCATTAATCGATTAACAATCAAAAAGTGAAAGAAAGAGTAAGATTCAGAAGAAAAATAGGTCATAATCCTAGGATTCTCAGATTGAAAAATGATACAACTTTGACTACAGGTAAAAACTTTAAGACTTGAACTATAACTAAAACCCTACTTTTCATAAATTAAATAGAATTTATGTCTCATATCCCCACAGTTCATTAATCAAGACTTGAGAGGAGCTGCACGTCCTCTTATTATATTCACAATTCATTGATCAAGACTTGAGAATTCTCAGAATTTATGTACCATATGTCTCCACAGTTCATTAATCAAGACTTGAGAGGAACTGACGTCTCCTTATTATATTCACAATTCATTAATCAAGACCCCTTATTATATTCACAATTCATTAATCAAGACTTGAGAATTCTCAGAATTTATGTACCATATGTCCCCACAGTTCATTAATCAAGACTTGAGAATTCTCAGAATTTATGTACCATATGTCCCCACAATTTATTAATCAAGAGTTGAGAGGAACTGCACGTCCCCTTATTATATTCACAATTCATTAATCAAGACTTGAGAGGAGCTGCACGAGTCCTATTTAAAGAAAAAAATAACTGACGAAGAAAAATGAACTAAAAATATTCACTGCATAGTTCATAGTGATCAGAATTTACAAAATTTCTCTTCTACTCTTTACAGGTCGTGATTCTTAAAATTCTACGCGGCCAAAAAACAAAAGAAAAAAAAATGAGAAAAAAATAATGAAAAATAGGTGGATTGGTCCCCAGCGGGATTCTACCAGCACTGGTCCGTTTCCCACCTCCGGGTCGAATAAAACCCATTGGGCCGAAACCCGACCGCGCTTCTCCGGCTATCACAATGAACATGAGCACTCAGCGACAGATCATACATCGCCCTGGCCGCCGGATCCGACAGCGTGGCGTACGCGTTGTGAATCTCGATGAAATCCCGGCCGTCCGATTCGGCCTCCAACGACGCGTCCGGGTGGTGCAGCTTCGCCAAGCTCCTGTACGCCGACTTGATCTCCGTCTGCGACGCGTTGTTCTTCACCTGCAGAACCTCGTACAGGCTCGCCGGATCCGCCGTCGCCGGCCGCCGCTCCGTCTCGGCGAACGCCCTCACGGAGACCTTCAGCTGCCGGCGAGGCAGGGGCATGTCGGTAAAAGCGGCGGAGGAGAGCTTGTGGTTCGCCGCGGCGGAGAAGGAGAGGCCGGAGAGGGCTAGGGTTGCAGACATTGGCGGTCCGTGGAGGGCAATATGGGAAATTTGAAGGCGGAAATTGGGGATCGATTTGTAGGTGTGGAATTGAAATAGGGAATTTGAAAAAGAGGAGAGGGGGTGGTATATATATAGGAGTCAAAATGTTAGAAGGAAGCAGCAAAAACTGTGTGTGGAGGTTTTTATCTGGGGGCGCTGACGTGGCACTCCCTCTGTTTGGACTCAAAACAATATTCTTCTAGAAACTATCGATATTAATGATATTGATAAATTAATTTTTATGACTTTCATTAATCCGATGCTTATCTTTGTTCACCACATATATGACATTGCCACATCAGTAAGTTGATTCCTTATCCACTTTTGGTTTATTACTACTGCTGACTAAAATGGTTTACCAACTTATGACAAGATCACTTTGTAACAGACATTATTCGACATATTATCGATCAAATTATCTTGTTGTAAGGTTTAGAGTTTGGTGCATTTTTTTCCAGTGTCTTTTGGCATGCATTATCTCAGGTTATGACTTATGAGAGAAAGCTACACGTTATGTTTTTATACTCAAGATTCTACGATAAGTCCTACTTTTGTAATGATGTAACAGATTGCATGACAAATAATATCATGCATCACGTGTTACGTTATTAAAAAGTTGGTAAACAGGTTGGTGCTGTGATCGTTATTTGTTTATTTAAAATTTAGATGCGCAAGAATTACTTTTAACATGAAACGATTGGACACTAACATTTTGTTTGGTGATAAAATTTAGTGAATAGAATCAGTCATCACACAAAAAAGGAATTCGTAACTACTAAAACTAAGTAAAAGTTTAAGATTAGTACCCTGAAGAGATGGATAAGTATTACTTGACCTATAACACAAGAAGACGGGTAAGTATGAGCTTGGTACGAAGTATAGGCCGTGACCGTGACCATGCCATGCCCGTGACCTTTTTCTTAGCCAATGTAGAACACAGAATTCGTCATTTTTGGTAAAAGTAAGCTCTCGCACGTGCCAAAGTTTCTAGAAGGCCTAATTAAACTTGAAGAGAATGAAAATGACCACCCACCATAAAATAGAATGGGCCTATCTATCTTTGCCATAAACAGAGATTAGAGTGTTAACGAGTATTTTCACGATTACACGTATAAAGAGGTTCTAGAAGCCTGTGTCTTTGCCCTAATGCTAACCCTCTCTACCGGTCCCTATGGCATTAACTCTGATGTGGGACAATGGCACAGCGGCACAATGATGAAGAGGTTGCCTTGCATTTTCCTTTTGAGCAGGGAAGCCCAAAAAGGTTGCATCTTTATCACAGAGACAAAGAGTTGGTGCTTAACTTGCCATAGAAAATAAGAGTTGGTACTCATTGTGCAAGTCTTCTAGAAGGCTTTCTCTTTTCTTTTTAATAAACTTTTTTTTTTCTTCTCCAAAAACAGGAACATTTTGAGGAATGAGATATTTTATGGTTGTAGTCTTGTAGAAGACTCCCACCGTACTTCCATTTGATGAATGGTGGTCCTTTTGATATACTAAGGGGGATATCTACATGTAGACTTTCACATTGCAACCACAATATGAATGCACTACGTACTATTAATTTATTACATTGCCGACCGCAACATGAATTTGTTGTTAGGGCATTCATATCGTGGTTTGCAGTGCAGACCTAGCATCTATCCTAAAATCATATAGGTAGGTCGACGTCTGCACTGGAAATTTCGTCGTAATACATGGGTTGGAGCGAGTTGAGCAGAATCATCGTCCGTATGTGCAAATAATGTATAGAGCAATTTTTTCTTTGATGACAGAAAGAAAATAAAAAAAACAACAACACTTGTTTTGACCAACTCCCCTATTCAACTGCTCTAAATGGAAAGCTGGGGACACAGTCAGGGGAAAACAAAAATACCACACCAGAGGTGATGCAGAACGGATGACAGCCCGATTCGAGGAGCAGTTTGATCGTCCCAAAGGAGGAAAACGAGAAGGTACTAGTAGCACGAGTGAGCTCGGTGTCCGATTGGGGCGTTCCATAACTTTCTGGAAAGGGAATCGCGCTAGGAACAAGACTCGTCGCTTTGCCACTAGCTGTGGGCTTTTTCGGGCCTCCGGGATCGTTTAGGGCCTCAAAACTGCGTTTTTCTTTTTCTATTTTTTCTGAATTTTGGTTTTCTAGTATATTTTGGATTGTTTTCGTTTTTACCCGTGGGCTTAAGGGTTTCATTGTTAGTCGCCCTAGGGTTTCTTTTCTCATATATAAGCAACCTTAAACGGCTGCAGAACCATCTTTTATCAAATTATCAATCAAATTGAGAGTTTTCTCTTTTATCTCTGGTGGACTCCAGAATCTTTGTTTTAGGTTTATTGTTTGTAAACCTTAAGTGATCTTTTCGACTGCGTCAGGAGGGTTCTGAGATTGATGAGCTAAGGAAGTTAGATGATCTGCAATAAATTGCTTCTTGGTATATATGCCTAAAGAAAATGGAGGTAACTGCTGAGCCAATTGACTGCCTAATATTTTGAATCAGAACTTTCATTCTCGAAGGAACAACAGTCTTGTTAATAAAAAGCTTATAATCGCCTTCTATAGAGATATTAATTATGATAGTAATGAAGCAAGGCAGTATGAAAACCCTCGTGTACAGAGCACCATCATCTGTCATGAAATAAGAGTAGTCTCTTGCGGAAGGAAAGAAAAAAGAAAAAAAGAGAGTCTCATGAAAGAAAGAAAGAAATTAAGAAATTATACAGATAATTTCATGGCCTTTTGACCTTTTCCCTGATTATAATAATCGAGTTCGTTAATGGGTGATGATGAGAATGACAATAGAAGCAAGAGAGGAGACAGGAGAGAATAAGACAATAAGATATGGTCTTCCACAAACTCCCAGTTTATTAGTAATTAAACAGAAAAAGTCCAACAATGTGTGCAGTGCACTAAAATGGACACTGACTCGGACTATGTCAATTCATTCGGCGTGATTTGGATTTAAAAACCTGCCGGTTCTTCGATTTTAGGTTAAAATATACATGTTAATCTATGAATGGTATGGGGTGGAAATACCAATTGCATGCTAGCTAGTCATGTTTGTGTGAGAAGCCTTAACCACCCTGCAGCAAGCTTTGATCAAATGATCTTTCACCTTCGGGGCTTTGCATTGAAGATTTCTCGCTCCCTCCGGCAAATCATTTGACCTTGTATATAATGACTGTGCCTGCGACGGCGGGCAGCTAAGGATCAAGGGACTGTGGTCGCAGACCTCTATGTTGGCACCTAGCAATTGTTTTAGCCATAGTATATAGTTGATCGAGGACCAAAAACCAGTTCAATAAAAACATCTGTGGACCTGTTACAAACCCAACTAATAGCATACGAGAGCACTGGATTGACTCTTAAAAATAAAATAAAAATTAGAACAAAAAAAAAACGTATCTAACCATAATAATGGAGAATAAGATGCATTCTTATTACCTATAAATTCAAACAATTTCCATTTCTTGTGCATTAATAAATCTATATATTATTGTAAACTAATTCCATGTAATGGTAATATAAAGTAGTCAATATGAAACAGATTTCCATTTCCTTGTTATTGTGTGTTGTTGCGATCTATAGCTTGAAAATTGTAAAGTTAGTGACAATTGTCAAGACATGTGCGGAGTGCTATTATTAAATAAACAGAAACAAAACAGGTTAAACAAGAGCAATGTGCGTAGTAGTGAGTTAGACGTGTAGCTAGCATGGTAGTTAGAAAGTTTACCTTCGCCACAAGTAATTTCTTTGCGCGCACCATTTCCTATGCCGGTTGTCAATTACTTTTAACAAACTCCCATCATCATCTATAAGGCCAAACAATCCGATTAAGGTGCCCATCTGATCGGGCTCTCTGGAACATATAAAAAGTCGGCTTACCGAGGCTTCTGCTTGGTAAGTTTTCACAGCACCATCATCAACTGCTCCAATGTTAGAATATAAATTATATCATCACTGATGTCCTCCATCACGCTTGCAGGCACCACTCTTACAAACTGTAGCTGGGCGTTCTGATAGAGATCGAAACCATAAGTTAACCAACAGAAATACAAACAAAACAAACCGTTAGTTAGAACTTAGAAGTACGCGGATAGCAATGCAGCTTTGTTACCGTAAGATTCTTTTTACAAAACTCTACTAATTAAGAAGCCCAAGTAATCAATTTATTCATCAAGCCCAATTCAAGTATGATGAAGTCAATCTCCGGACCATAATTGTTTAATTACAATTTATCTCACTTTGTGGTTGTCTTGCTGTCAAAAGACTAAGTTGAACATCAGTTTGTTGTCTTGCTTTCCCTTCTTAGCTTGCTGTCGTGTCGAAACTCCATGCTTGAAAATCAGAAGAAGTCTTCTCTTCCTCGTGGCTCAGGTAAGCTCTTGCATTGCTTCCCTTTCACAAAATCATGAGTCCTTGATTAAGGAATTTAGATGTTGGCTTCTAAATTTGGTTTTCCAAATTTAAATTTGGGGTATGGGTTTACATGTGCAATATGAAATTGAGGGTACGGCTTTACCTACTCCAACTGAGCTTAGGGGGTTGTTAAGTGAACTGATTTTACTCTTCCTCCTATATACACTTGGATACTCTGTTCATTCTCGGCAATTGAAAATAGTTTTGGTTTTCAATCCTTTTCTTATTAAAGAGTTATCTCTTTGGTTTTTTGTTTTTCATAGTGTCTTGTTCCATGTTGAAAACAGTTTGAAGAACAACAAACCATTCAATCATGCATATTCATCTCTTGCATCCCATGAGGTCAATTGGGTACTGCAATCTTCAAAGGTGAAATCTTCAAGAACTTGCTGCATTCATAGCTTGTGTCTTTGTTGAGATTTCTGAGTTGTTCACTTGTGTAAACAATTAGCAAGAATTGAGTACAAATAGTCTAATGAGTGAGTCTAGAAAGGTTGCCGCGATCAGTGTAACCTCTGTATTGTAATCTTGTAATTTGGTTTCATTAGTGATTTGGTTTTGGTCTTTCAAGAGTAAAGGACATGCAAATGTTTTCTCTCAATAGAGTTTTATTGCGTCAACAAAACATGTGTTCTTTATAGCTTTGGTTGGTTTGTTGATTTTACAATACATTCTGTTCAATATCAGTACTCAGGATTGATTATCCATTTGCAATCCGTGAGAAAGTGTTTTGAACGAAAAAATTAGTTGTGAGCCCCCCCAAGGCTCCTTCTAGGATCTTCAAGCTTTTATTTAAACCTTTTTGCTTGTTGAACGCCATGGGTCATCAGGATAGTCATGGTACATTTTGACAACTTCTGCATCGACTGCCTCCAACGTTAGATGATGTAGAAGTGCCCCCAATTACTCCTGGCAACTTGCCTTTACTGCTTGGGCATTCTTTTGTTTCTAGAACTGTTCCACAGCTAAAGTTGTCCACCACCATACCAATCCTTCAACCAATAACCCTCGCGTCGACTTTTAATGCGCTTCTGCATCAGCTTTTGGTATTCATCTTCATCCTAAATATTAACATACTTTAGGGTTCTAGTGTCAAAGGCCCCAACCAATGTTTGCTACCAATCCTCCTGTCTCACTCCGAACACAATTATTCCCCAGCTTTGCAAGCACAAACCGAAAATCCATAAACCTTGATCGATCTCTCACCGAGATCCGCAAGCCTCTTTCCAGCCAAAACCCCAAACCTCTTTCTTTTGTGCCAAGTTACAAACCACATCTTTTTCTAAGATGGGCTGGGCTTGTGTTTCATAGTCCAATAACAAAACGCCGTCGTTATACGGGCTTGTTTTTCCCGCTACCTCTTCTTAATTCACTCCCTTCTCCAAAACTGTGAACACGGCCAGGGCGATTCGTTCTGCACTCGCAAAGATGGCGACTAACTCTATTCACAACAACAGAAGTGGAATTCTGACGCTTAGGGATTTTGCGACCTCTGCCATAGACAAAAAACCCAAACCCCAAAATGACGCCGTTTCGGGGTTTCCCGCTGGTCATTACTTCCGCCACCGATTCGATTATTCAAGCCATAAAACCAAAAAAAAAAAAAAAAAGAGCCTAAGGTAAATAACCCACATTGGAATTGCTCTTCTGCTTATTTTGGTTGGTTTGTTTTGAACAGGTGTTTGATTATTATATGGATTTAGGAGGATTAGAGCCAGCTGCCCGTTTCGCCATCGAAGAGTTCAACAAGCGAAAGGTATCGAATTGATAGCACTATGAGATTAATGAAAGCTTTAGGAAAATGTTAGTTGTTTAAAGCTTAATGCTTTTTGAGTAAAATTTAAGTTTTTGAGATTAAGGATGGCTTTAGGTTAATGTTAGTTGTTTGAAGCTTGATGCTTTTTCGGTAAAATGCAATTGTTTTAGATTAATGATAGCTTTAGGTCATTGTTTAGTTGTTTTATGATCTGTTTAATGGGGTTTCTTATTGTTTAGTTGTTTCAAGCAAGGTATTTTGGGTTCTCTTTTTAGAATGCGCAACTGCGGTTTGTGAGAGTTGTGAAGGCACATAGGCATCTTGAAGATGCCATCTTCTGTGCACAGGAATTAGCAGCCTATGTATATGTTATAACATTGGAGGCAGTTGATGCCAGCGTGGCTAAACTTTACCAGGCAAAAGTTTCGGTAAATTTCACTGATGGAATGTTTTTGGAATGGTTCTGTCTTGTCGTCGATGATGGGTGTCCTATAGCACTATTTGATCGCCTAGGTAGCTATTCTGGCACTTCAGTTTGATAAATTTCATGTCGAAAAGGATATGATTTGCTGACCTAGTCGATGAATATCTGTGTTTTGGGGGGGGGGGGGGGGGGGGGGGGGGTGGCACAGCTAGTTACTGTTATGTTGGTCACATCTCTAAGTTCAATTGACAAAGCAATAAATTTATGGATATTGATGCCGAAAAATTTATTTACTTGAACCAGAAAACTTCTTTGCTCAGAAGGACCATGAAGACAAAGCGGAGAATCAAATTCCGATGTGTAAAAAGCAGGTATTTGCAAGCCTTCGGTTTTGCTTATTACCTGATCATGTCCGTGTATAACAGATGATGTTGGGCCTGGACCACCATGCCATCTGCCTTTTATTGTTCAATGTTAGGGGTAAAACTATGGTATGTTAACATTTCTCATATATCAACTATTTTTACCACTTTAAGGACTCGTGTTACCACTTTGAGGACTAATATTACTATTTTGAGGACTCATATGGTAAACTAAGAAAATTTTACTACTTTAAGGACTCATGTTACTACTTTGAGGACTAATATTACTATTTTGAGGACTCATGCGGTAACTAAGAAAATTGACCACTTTAAAGACTTATGTTACCACTTTGAGTGTTGGAATATCAAACTGTAGAACAAATAACTCTCAAGTTCTGGTGAATGATCCTCAATTATTGAAAGGAAATGACTTGGCTTAATACAGCCTTTACAAGAAAGAGTCAAAACCCTAAATAAAATAAACAACGTGCTCCTAACAACTAGCTAGGAATTATTGACTAAGCACGAAAGAAGGGAAATCCTAACTGTTTTAACAAACTCATGCATCCACCAATTACGTGCTTGCTTTTCCTAACAATTCCTCCCCTAAACTGAACTTGCTGAAAGCCATCAGTTTACACCTTCCATCTTTCGAACACCAAGTAACTGACAAAGCTTCACAAAAGTCTCCAGCTTCAATGGCTTGGTCATTATATCTGCAATCTGCTCATCTGTGCCACAGTGTACTAATTCTACAACACCCTCTTTTGTGAGGTCACGCAAGAAGTGAAACCTCACATCTATATGCTTTGTTCTTCCATGCAATACTGGATTCTTCGATAACTTAATGGAAGAACTATTATCACAAAACACTTTAATGCACTCACATTGAGATTGACCAAGTCTGTTGAGAATTCTCTTCATCCATATACATTGACATGCACAAGCAGCAGCTGCAACATATTCAGCTTCGGTTGTGGACAGCGTTACCAATGGTTGCTTTTTCGAGCTCCATGCTACAGCTCCTTCACTCAACAGAAATACATATCCAGATGTACTTCTTCTATCATCTGTATCACCTGCATAATCGCTGTCGGTGTAAGCTCTTAGAACTTCTCCAGCTCTTTTCTTGTAGTCACAGTCGGTGTAAGCCCTTAGAACATCTCCAGCTCCTCTCTTGTAAAACACTCCCATCTCCAGAGTGCCCTTCAAGTATCTGAGTATCCTTTTAGCAGCTAGCATGTGAGCTTCTTTTGGATTAGCCATAAATCTGCTTATAAGACACACAACATACATCACATCTGGTCTAGTAGCTGTCAAATACATAAGGCTACCAACCAATTGTTTATACACTGTTGCATCCACATCTGCACCTCCACCTTCTTTTGTTAGTTTTGTACCAGGCACCATGGGGTTCTTCACTGAATTGCAGCTCCCCATCCCAAACCTTTCAAGAACTTCTCGAGCATATTTCTTTTGGCACAAGTGAATGCCTTCAGAGCTTTGTTGAACTTCAACTCCTAAGAAGTATTTCATTTTTCCCAAGTCCGTCATGTCAAACTCAAGTTTCATGGAGCTCTTGAACCTCTCACACATGCCAACATCATTTCCTGTAAAAATCAGGTCATCCACATAAAGACTCACAATCAGAATCCTGCCTCCATCTTCAGTTTTGACGAAAAGTGTATGCTCATAGCTGCATCTCTCAAACCCCTCCTTGATAAAATACCCTTCAATTTGGCTGTACCAAGCCCTAGGGGCATGTTTTAGCCCATCTAGAGCCTTCCTAAGCTTGTAAACTTTATGCTCCTCACCTTCTCTAATGTACCCCTTCGGTTGCTCTATATACACAGCCTCCTTTAGTTCACCATGAAGGAATGCACTCTTCACGTCCAACTGAAACACAAGCCAACCCTTTTGTGCAGCCAAGGCCAAAATCATACGTATCATATCCCAACGTGCTACTGGTGCAAATACTTCGTTGTAATCAACTCCGTGCTTTTGTGCGTAGCCTTTCGCCACCAAGCACGCTTTGTATTTATCAATTTCTCCACTTTCATTCAACTTGGTCTTATATACCCACTTAACACCAATTTTCTTCATCCCCACAGGCAGATTCACCAACTCCCATGTTTCATTTTTTCTATAGCTGCAATCTCCAAATTCATCGCATTTCTCCACTTCTCATCTCTAGCAGCCTCCTCATACCAAGTTGGATCTTCATGTGACATAAACAAAGCCAAATTCTGCAAGTCTTCCTCCTCAGACAACCCTTCACCACTGACATAATCTTGCATCCATATTGGTACTCTTCTATTTCTTTCTTCTGGTGAACTTGGTGCACTCCCTTCAGTTTCACTCGATGGACTTCCTTTAG
Source organism: Rosa chinensis (assembly GCF_002994745.2). Lineage (NCBI taxonomy): Eukaryota > Viridiplantae > Streptophyta > Magnoliopsida > Rosales > Rosaceae > Rosa > Rosa chinensis. The sequence continues at coordinate 80,976,763 of NC_037092.1, read as the reverse complement.
ACAAGTCAGTTGAACTCGATGCTTCAGTTGAACCTGATGCTTCTCCTTGTTGGCCCTCATCTGTACCATTCTCGTTTTCCTCATCATAATCACTGATTTCGTCATTTTCATCCTCCCCCCAATCAAGAATATCAAGCTTCACCTTTTCATTACTCCTCCCCCAGTTCCAGCTCTCACTTTCCTCAAACACCACATCTCTACTTGTAATTACCCTTCTAGTAATGGGGTCAAAGAGTCTGTACGCCTTCGATTCGTCACTCATTCCAAGAAGCACGCACTTATAGCTTTTGTCATCTAACTTCAATCTCTTGCTATCTGGAACATGTACGTGGCCTATACACCCAAAAACTCTGAAGTGTTCCACGCTAGGTGTAACCCCACTCCAACTCTCTTCAGAAGTCTTGTCTTTCACCGCCACAGTAGGACTTCTATTCAGTACATGCACCGTCCAACGAACTGCTTCCAGCCAGAAAACCTTTGGCATTTGTTTCTTTGTGAGTAAGCATCGAACCATATTCATGATGGTTCGATTCGTACGCTCAGCGACCCCGTTCTGTTGAGGGGTGTAGGCAGCTGTAAGCTGTCTCTTTATGCCATGAGTATTGAAAAAGCTATTGAACTCTTGCGAAGTAAATTCGCCTCCCCTGTCAGTTCTTAAACAACATATACCATTCCCTATCTCCTTTTCAACAAAACTCTTGAAGTTTTTGAACATCACAAAAGTTTCACTTTTTCAGCTAGGAAATAAATCCACATTTTCCTACTAAAATCGTCAATAAAACTCAAGAGGTACCTCTTATTGCTGTTTGAGCTAGGAGTGATGGGGCCACATAAATCAGCATGGATCAATTGAAGTCTCTCCGTCGCCCTCCACTGGCCTTTCTTAGGTATGATTTTACTGTGCTGTTTTCCCATGTTACAAACTGTGCACACTTTGCTTGCAGATTTGAATTGAGGTAATCCCTTGACAAGTTGCTTGTACTGCAAGGTTCTGAGGCTTTTGTTGTTCAAGTGACCGAATCTTCGGTGCCATAAGTCAGTAACATCTTCAGAAGTTGCTTGGAAACATGTTGATGGTTGTGATACGACTGTAGCAAGCAAGATGAACATCCTATTGGCTGTCATTAGAGTCTGCATTATGAGCCCTCTTCTAGGATGAAAGATTCTACATGCTCCATTTTGAATTAAGATCGCAAGCCCCTTCTCTTGAAGCTGACCTATGCTCAACAAGTTACTTTTGAGTTCAGGTATATAAAACACATCACTCACTACTTGAGTTCTTCCTTCAACTTCAAGCCTGATATTTCCTCTTCCCATTACCGACATTCGTGCATTGTTCCCCAGCTTTACTGAGTGCCTGAATTGATCATCAAAGTCTATGAACCATTGGTTATTACCTGACATGTGGTTGGAGCATCCAGAATCAAGGAACCAAACTCCTTCCCTCTTGGCATTATTAATCTCGACATAGGACATCAACAGAAGCTCCTCTTCCTCATCTAATTCAACATAGTTCGCAGCCTTCTCCCAACTAGGGCATTCGTATTGAAAATGCCCTAGTTTGTGGCACTTAAAGCACTCAACTACTGCTTTGTTGAAGCTTGCCTTCCTCTTCCTCGTCCTCCTCTGAATGCACCTCTATATGCACCTCTACCTCTTCCTGCTCTGTTTTCATGACTGACCTTTAGAACCTGTTCTTCTTCTCCATGACTCCTCATCCTCTGCTCATGAACAAGAAGGCTACTTTGCAACTCATCAAGGGTCATTGTCTCAAGGTTGTTGGATTCCTCGATAGAGCACACCACGTAGTCAAACTTTGAGACCATTGATCTCAAAATTTTCTCAGTAATGATGTTTTCACGCATACTCTCACCACAAGCCTTCATTTTGTTGGCTATGACCAGAGTACGAGCAAAATAAGCATTGACAGTTTCTCCTTCCTTCATGTGGAGAACCTCGAAGTCTCTGCGCAAAGCTTGCAACTGTGCTCTCTTAACCCTGGTTGAACCCTGAAATTTTTGCCTCATCGAATCCCAAATCTGTTTAGATGTATCTGTATTTAGGATTGTTTCCAGGATTTCACGATCTATTGCTTGATAGAGGTAGTTCTTGACCTTTAGATCCTTCAACTTCTGCTCCTCGATCAATTTGAGTTGCGCCTCTGTAGGTTCTCCTCCATTCTCCACCACCAAGATCCCATTCTCTATGAGACTCCAATATTCTTTGGAGCGAAGAAAGTTCTCCATCAATTTCGCCCAATGATCATAGTAGCCATCATACTTGGGGATAGCAGCCTGCACAAATCTACCATTGCTACTTTCCGCCATTCCTCTATTGTAACCGAAATCTGAACTTTCTTTTACACACTCACTGTTTCTCTCACACACTCACAATCAGGCCCCTGTGATGGGGCTCTGATACCACTTGTTGGAATATCAAACTGTAGAACAAATAACTCTCAAGTTCTGGTGAATGATCCTCAATTATTGAAAGGAAATAACTTGGCTTAAATACAGCCTTTACAAGAAAGAGTCAAAACCCTAAATGAAATAAACAACGTGCTCCTAACAACTAGCTAGGAATTATTGACTAAGCACGAAAGAAGGGAAATCCTAACTGTTTTAACAAACTCATGCATCCACCAATTACGTGCTTGCTTTTTGAAGAAATCGATAAGATGATTTTTTGTATGTATATATCTGAACCAAGAAGAAGAGTTACAAATATATAGGGAGAGGTATCACACTGACATACACCTTCTCCAAGTACACTGCCATACCTATCACCATACTTTCCCTAATAACCACTCCCTATTGTTAGATTAGTTACATCAACAGTAGGAACCAACTAAGCATGGTGTTAATCACCACTCAACCTAACACAAGGTATGGTGGTAAGTAACACCAAGCATGACTGGTCACAATTCCCAATACTCCCCCTCAAGCTGGATCCAAAAGATTGATGGATCCAAGCTTGGAAAGCAAACTGAGAAACTGTGCTGAAGGAAGTGATTTTGTGAATATATCTGCAAGTTGATCATGGCTTCGAGTGTAGACAGTTTCAAGCACCTTGTTCTGGACTTGAGATCTAACATAGTGGCAATCTACTTCTATATGCTTGGTGCGTTCATGAAACACTGGATTGGCAGCAATGTGCATTGCTGCTTGATTGTCACAAAACATAGGAATAGGTTGATCATGGTTGATTCCTAAATCAGATAGGAGATATTTCAACCATATCAACTCACACGCAGTAGAGGCCATCGCCCTATATTCAGCTTCAGCACTCGATCGAGCAATTACCGTCTGTTTCTTGCTCTTCCAAGACACTAAATGTAACGTCCCGAACCTAAATCCACGTGTTTACTAGTCATTTGGACGGTAAACGACCTTTACTTTCACGTTTACTTTCGGTTTAGTACTTTTGTGGCCCTAAAAGTTGACTTTTTATTCGGGTCAAAATTTGAGAAAATGTTCTTCATGAAAGTTGTAGGGGACGTTAAACCGAGCGCGTGCATATGTGGTACGTAAAAATCGGACTTCGTATGTGAGAGTTATGACCAAAATTGTAAAGTTACTGTTCATGGTAACTTTTGATAAAAATGGAAAGTTACCCGGGTAGGTTTCCATTTCCGGAAACCACCCCAGCTCTTTCTCTCTCCTCTCCCCCGAGCTCTCTCTTCTCCGGTTCGGCCTCCTCCTCCCCCCTCCGATTTCCGGCGATTCCGGCCACCACAGGGCGTGCCACCGGTCACCAGAGGAGCGCCTCCTCCCTCCGAGCACTCCAGCAGCCTTGGTTTTCCACGATTTGGCCGGAAAACCACGGATCGAAGCCTAAACCACTCCGGCTGCAGTTTGGGACTTTTGCCGATTCCCGGCGATTTCGGCCACCTCCGGTCCCCATTTCTTCGTCGAAGGTTTGGTTTTTACCACTGATCATTTCCCTATGGTCTTGTAACGCGATTTGAAGTGTAGAGGCCGGATCGAATTAGGGTTCTTGAAATTTTCTGGGTTTGTGTTCTTGGATTGATTTCGACTGTTTCTAGTTGTTATTTGGAATTGTTGTAGTTATGAAGTTGAATCAGTGTGTTGAGTAGGTGTTGTATCTGAAATTTGGTGGACGGAGGTGGAGGTTGGCCACCGGCGCGTGAAACCCACGCACCGCCACTGTAGGTGGCGCGTGAGACAGGGTTTTGGCCGGGAATTTTGACCTGTTGTAAATGTAATTAATCAATTATACGTCTAGGTTATTAATCGTAGCTTGGAAATGGATTTGGAGTTGAATTGAATATAAATTTTGATGGTTAATCAAAGAATGGTGAAATTGTTAATCGAATTACGAGGAATCCATCCATCGGATTTCCTCGGTTTGGCCTTTGAGCCATACATTAAAGGAATAATATTATTGAAGAAGATTGGGAGAAATTGGGCAATTAAAGTTGATGTTAGGGTTGGTTTTAATTATCCCAATTAAGTTTTCCATCCGGTAATTAAAGTTACGAACGTTATATTGTACAGGACGTGAGGAGGATTCCCTCGAGGAGGGTTTGGATCGACGGCAGGCTTAGCCGTACATTGTGAGTGGACGTTTGTTTTAAATAAGTGATGCATGCATTTATTTATTAAAGCATGTTTTATTTTATCAACATATTATTTTCCGAGCATATAAAGTTGATTGCAAATGATCTTATGGATTTGCTTTTAAATAATGATTCTCATGAATAATTATGATTTATACCGGTTGTGAGTTTCGGTTATTAAGTTGTTATGCTCGGATTCGAATTTATAAATGATGTTGATTTTCGACGAATTGATTTTCGATGTGATTTTCGAGATTTATACTGTTTATATTATCTTTATAATCGTCGATTTGAGATTTCTGAAAGATTTTCGAAATGGGATTTCGATGGAATAAATTCTTGTTTATTTATTCGATTTTTGGCATTGGGAATGCCTCATTGACAATCTACTTATTTCTTTAGCGTGTGGGACACGCTGTTAATTTATACGACTCTTTGAGTATTTCCGGGTACGGTTGGGAATCGTACCCGTGTTTTTCTTTACTCGTGGGATATGGGGAAGCCTTAAGGATTTATGGGATTTTATTAGTTTTTACCCACCATACCTGGGTCGTTATATATATATTTATTGCTAGCTAGCCTATTAGAACTCCTCCCTACTTACTATGTGTTTGTGGGCGAGTAAGAGCAGAGCATGGGATGCTCCAGAGTGTGGGACACTCCGACCCGAGCCTGGGAGGCTCCCTTCTTTAGTATGGTGAAACTTCTTCCCCATATTTTATCGTTGCTTGACTAGCGGGGCTAGTCCGATTTTCACTGTAGCCAGCGGGGCTGGTTTTATTTTCTTGAGAAATGAGATTTCGGTTTTACGATATAGTTTTCAAATGTGGTGACTAGCAAGGCTAGTCGATTTATCGTTTTGGAATTCTTGGATTTAAAGCTAAATGTATTTTTCTAATTGTTGCATGCATCGGTTATTAAAGAGAATAAATGTGGGAAAGTATGAAATCCCTTTTTCCTTTAAATTGTTTATTTTGTCCACTCACGCTAACATTTTTCGTCTACTTTCCCCTGAGCCTTTCGGTTTCTAATGCCCAGTTTGCAGGCGAATTAGTGGAGGTCGGGCGTACATGACATTTGAGGCATAGTTGTCACTACTTCCGTAGTGTAGGATCACTTGATCCTTTACTCCTCTGTTATATCCCTGTGTATAGTAGTATTGCTCTGCATAACCTTGGGATTAGTATTTTTGAGTTTTGTGTTTTGTGAAAGTGGAGTTGTTGGTAATTGGGAGCAGGGTGGCTCCAGGAGTATAAGGTTGGTTTGCTTGAAGTGTTTAGTGTGTTTTACAGGTTTTTGGGTAGTCCATTTTAGAGGTGACTCTGCCGAATTTTTGGTAGGGTTATCTCTAAGGTGGGCCCCACAGGGCCACCTCGGGTTTCAGGGTGAAATTCAGGGTGGGTCCTGTCACTAAATTTCCACCAACAAAAGTACAATAACCAGTGGTGGACTTCCGATCACAGGCATTTCCAGCCCAATCTGCATCAGAGTATCCCATTATCTTTGTATGTTGGTTATTCTGCATTAGTATTCCCCTTCCAATGGAACCCTTGAGATATCTGAGAATCCTTTTGACAATATGCCGATGTGCTTCAGTAGGTGCATGCATAAACTGACTGACCAAACTTACTACAAAAGTAATGTCTGGTCTTGTAATAGTGAGGTAGATCAACTTCCCAACAAGTCTTTGATACTCACCTATATTACTGAGTTTGTCACCTTCCAGTTTAAGTTTCAATTTGCTCTCAAGAGGTGTAGCACAAGGTTTGCTGTTCATCATCTCAGCTTCTTCCAGAAGATCCATTAAATACTTTCTTTGATTGAGGAATAGCCCCTTGGAAGATGTGGCCATTTCAATACCAAGAAAGTACTTCAACACTCCCAAATCCTTAATGGCAAATTTATGATGCAAGGATTTCTTAAGAGTGTTGATCTCTTCCTCATTTTCTCTTGTAATGATAAGATCATCAACATAGACAAGCACCACTAATCTCCCAGAACTACCATTTCGAACAAACATAGAAGAGTCTGCACTGCTTCTTTTAAAACCATTTGCTTCCAGGATAGAGCTGAGCTTAGAGTACCATGCTCGAGGAGATTGTTTTAATCCATATAAGGATTTGTGAAGTCTACACACCAAACTAGAATCACCTTCTTGGGGATGACCTGGAGGTAGCTGCATATATACTTCTTCTTCAAGATCTCCATGAAGAAAAGCATTTTTAACATCCATTTGATATAATGGCCAAGCATTATTAACTGCAACAGATAGGAGAACTCGAACTGTGTTCATTTTGGCAACTGGAGCAAAAGTCTCCTTATAGTCAACACCAAAAGTCTGCGTGAATCCTCTCGCTACCAATCGAGCTTTGTGTCTTTCAATTTCTCCATTTGACTTGAACTTTGTTTTGAAGATCCATCTGCTGCCTACCACTTTTTTTCCTTCAGGGAGTTTAACCACACTCCAAGTTTTATTTTCATCCAAGGCTCTCAGTTCTTCTTTCATAGCAGCAATCCAGACACTTTGTTGACTGGCTTCTTGGTAGCTTTTTGGTTCTGAGGCACTAGAAATTTTAGAGAGAAAAGCAGCATGTCTCTCTGAGATCTTGTTGTAAGATACAAAGTTCTCCAATGGATACTTAGTGTTGTACACTTTGTAGTCTTGCAGCTTGGGTGGAGGTCTCCTAGTTCGAGTAGGATACCTTCTTGGAATGGTAACAGCTGGTCCAGGTTCTGGACTAACTTCTTCTGGGTCATCAAGAACATCATTTTGATAGTCACCATTGTCTTGAACAGGAGAAGAGTGGATTTCTGGAGCAGATGATGTATTTGGTATGCTTGGAGCAGTGAAATCTGTTCTCATTTGTTGTATTGCAACATCATCTCTTGGTAATTCCAACTGGTGTGTTCTGCTATCGTCTAAGATTGGTCTAGAAATTGGTAAGGAGAGGAAATCAAGAAAGAACTCCCCCTGAGAAGAAGAATCAGGAGCACTGAAAAATGGAATGTTTTCAACAAATCGAACATCCCTCGATACATACATCTTCTTCATGTTTGGATCAAAAACCTTATATCCTTTCTGAGTTGATGAATATCCCAAACAAATGCACTTTGCAGCCTTGGGATCTAGTTTATCCCTGTGAGCAGATTGAACATGCACATAACAGACACAACCAAAGACTTTTAGGTGTGTAATGTCAAGTTTTCTTCCTTTCAAAACTTCATGGGGTGATTTGAAATTGAGGACTCTACTTGGTAATCTGTTTATGAGATATGCCGCAGTGAGTACTCCTTGATCTTGTTTTTTCAAGGAGATCCCTATTTTTCCTTTCAGCAACACCATTCTGTTGTGGTGTTCCTACACAACTCGTCTGGTGTAAGATGCCATTTGTGCTCAGGAATTGTGACATGATTTTGGACATATATTCGGTGCCATTATCTGATCTGAGAGTGTGGATTTTAGTTGAGAACATGGTTGTGACAAGGTTATGAAAATCTTTGAATGTTGGCACTAAATCACTCTTAAGTTTCAGAAGGTATAACCAAGTGACACGGGAAAAATCATCAACAAAGGTAACAAAGTACTTATAACCATCAAAAGAATCTAGAGGAGCTGGTCCCCAAATGTCAGAGTGTACAATTTCAAAAGGTTTGCTAGCTCGAGATACAGATGAACCAAAAGGAAGTCTAGTAGACTTAGCTAGATGGCATATTTCACATTCAAGGGATTCTTTACACAGATTTGGAAATACAGAAGACAAAATGTGTTCTGAGGGATGGGCCAAACGCTGATGCCATAGTTGATGTTCTTGAGCTACACTGAGATTAGCTTGGGACACTTTGAGAACTCTAAAATTCTTGGAGAGGTAGTACAGTCCATTAAGATAAAAACCTTCACCAATCTGCTTCTTGGTGGCAAGATCCTGGAAAACAACCTTGTCAGGATAAAAAATGGCAAGGCATTTTAGGGAATTGGTGATCCTTCCAACTGACATTAATTTGAAGGGAAAAGTTGGTACATACAAAGCTGTGGACTTAATGGTTTCTGAAAGAATATTTATTTTCCCTTTTCCTAAAACTGGCACACCTCTACCATTTGCAACAGAAACATGAGAAGGAGTTGACAATTTTTCAAAGTTTTGAAGCTTAGAGTTTTGGTTTGTAATGTGATCAGTGGCACCTGAATCTATTATCCAAAAATCATTCATACTACTTGCATGTAAGGCTGTAGAGAAGGCTTTTAAGATACCTGGTATATCCTGCTGAGTTATTCCATCTGCGTCTGCTAGGAAACCAGCAAATTTTCCAAGTAGAGCTGTTGAGTCTTCAGGAACAGACCTTTTTTCATTTCCTTGCTTCTGTTGGAGGTAGGCTGCAAATTCATTTATCAATGCAGCTGGATTTGCACTAAAGTTTAGTAATCCCTCAGTGGAAGAAGCAACATGATTTGCCTTGTAGCCATGATTTTTTGGAAAAGACTTGGTATCTCTGACTGGTTTCTCAAATCTGGGTTTGAGTTCAGGATGCAATATCCAACACCTTTCTTTGAGATGTCCAGGATGATCACAATAAGTACAGTGAAGATCAGGACGTTTACCTCTATAAGGTTTCTTCTTAGCTAGCTTGAAATCACTTGCAAAAGCTCTAGTTTCAGATACAGATGTCGTTGAATCTTCATTCATGACCTTCCTCCTAGTTTCTTCACGCTGAATGGTAGAGCAGATGCTGGTCAAGGATGGTAGTTCAGGACTCATGAGTATGTGGCTACGAAGATCTTCATACTCAGGTCCTAAACTAGCTAGGAGCTGGAACACTTTATCTTCTTCAGCCCTTTTTTGTAGGATAGTTGCATCTGTGGTGTGAGGTCTGTAGATATTTACCTCATTCCACATGCTTTTCAAGTTGCCAAGATGGTGAACAAAAGAGTTTGCTCCTTGCTTGAGACTGGTGATGTCTCTTTGAAGTTGAAAAATTCTGGCACAATTGTTTTGGTTACCATACATCTCTTTCACACCTTTCCAAATATGCTGAGAAGACTCAGAATAGCTAAAGATGGCAGCAATAGATGGCTCCATAGAGTTTAGAAGCCATGACATGACTAGTTGATCTTTGCTGATCCATGCTTCATAATCAGCAGATAGAGGTGGTGGAATTTGGATGTCACCATTAATGTAACCGAGCTTGGATCTTCCTCCAAGGGCAAGAATGATTGCTCTTGACCTAGATATATAGTTGAACTCATTGAGTAACACTGAGCATAGACGTTGGTTAGGGTTTAAATCACTTTCAGAACTTCTAGGTGTAGAAGAAGAAATGGAGCCCTCTCCTTCAGCCATTTTTAGACAAAGGAGATTTTAGACAAAAGAAAGAGTCAGGCCAGAAATGGATCCGGCTCTGATACCATGAAGAAATCGATAAGATGATTTTTTGTATGTATATATCTGAACCAAGAAGAAGAGTTACAAATATATAGGGAGAGGTATCACACTGACATACACCTTCTCCAAGTACACTGCCATACCTATCACCATACTTTCCCTAATAACCACTCCCTATTGTTAGATTAGTTACATCAACAGTAGGAACCAACTAAGCATGGTGTTAATCACCACTCAACCTAACACAAGGTATGGTGGTAAGTAACACCAAGCATGACTGGTCACAATTCCCAATACTTTTCCTAACATTGAGGACTAATATTACTATTTTGAGGACTCATTTTACCACTTTTAAGGCAATTGTATGCATGTCATACGTTAACACATTGTAGAATTCTCCCAATGTTAGCCTCTATTTTTAAGAGGAGTGTCTCTCACATTCACTTTTCTGTCTTTGAACAGGGACTTCATTGTTCTAATAACTCATGTATCAAACTATGTTGTATCGAACCTGCATATGACTGTTCAAATAAATAATGGCAAGATGCAAAGATTTGGACATTGGGCCGTGGAAATGTTCAACGAGGAAAAGAATTGAAAACATCCTGAATTCGTAAAAGCAGCATGCTATTATTCTACCTCGCGCTTTAGCTTTTCTGGTTGATTTTTATGACTGATTTATTTAATTAATGTCTTATATGCATGCCTTCCATTAAACATTTTTGATCTGTTTGTCGAATGATTTAACCCTGCTGCGGAGAATGAGTTTCTTACTATAAGTTCTGCATATATACTAAATATAAAGTTCTGGTTTCTCTTTTAGAATGCTGAACTGCAGTGTGTGAGAGTCGTGAGCGGAAGCAAGCTGTGGTTAAGGGATTTTTTTTTTTTATCTAACATTGGAGGCAGCTGAGGATGGTGTGATGAAAATTTACCAAGCAGAACTGTTTTTGCCAGTTCTGCCAGGTGCCAGTTATGCCAGGTAACAAGAAGATTAAGCATCCCAATTCCTGGCTCAACTTGTTTGGCCATGTCGATAATAATGGGACATTGTCAATACTAATTGATAAGAGGCATGAAGAATGCAGAAAAGAGATTTTGGAATCTGAAGATACTAATATTTTTACAGCAGTCCAGCAAGGTAACTTCTTACAGCATACAGCACTCCAGCAAGGTAACTTCTTGCAGCATGGTTTTTTCTTTTGGTAATTCTTTTATGGCATGTTACCTTGATTATCATTACTACGAACCTAATTCAGTAATGTGCACATTGCTTATGTGGGTTGATTATTCATGTTGGTCCATTCAGTTTGATTTGTACATACTATCTGAATTTCCATGTCTACTGTTATATGTTACTGCCGTTACAAGGATGTTGATCAATTCATTCCAACCTTTTTGTGAGATATTGAAAACAAGAGCTGATTAGATTATTTTGCCTATATTAAGTGAAGAGATTAGAACTGGTTAGTAAATGGTGGTGATGGATTGTGCAACGCATCAGTTGACTATGTGTGATAGTGTGTGCACTGTGCAGTACTATATATCTGAGATTCTGAGATGTCAATCAGTTTAGGATCGTGTGGTTCCTTTGAATGTCCTTTGATCGGCCTGTAATGACACTACTGTTACAATTGGACCTTATGAGTGTTTTTTTTATTTTCTTTTCTTTTTTGACCGATTACTGTAATGAAGTACTTTTTCATGACCAGTTCGGCATCATTGGCAATCTAAAGTTGGAAAAATTGATGAAAAGTACTCGAGCATGAGAACAAGGTGTTTGGCGAAAGCATGGAGGAAAGTCGTGTCACATGGTCTTAATTTGGACTCGTTTTGTGTCAAAGTTTGTCACATAGTTTTCATCAAAGGTGTCGTTTCAAACTTTTGTTAGACTATTTGCCAAAAAAAAAAAAACTCAAAACTAGGGTGCCAACAGTGTCATAAACCCAAACTCCCAAAGTAACAAACCCAATCAATTGAATTGTATCCCATCCCAAATCTTTTTTTACACCTATTTTCCTTTATTTAATGAAATGAATTCGTTTCTTCTGGCCATCTCCCTGAACTTCACATTGTTCTTCCTCAATTAATTATTGCTGTACGTCCATTTCTTGGCAGGAAAGTAATCCCGTCCAGTTTAATTGGGAGAATGAATCTTTTACCTAACCTAATTGGAGAACTTGAGTTTATATGTAATCCTTTTTCCTAACCTAATTTTGGGGGAACTTGATCAGTTCATATATAATCCTTTTCCTAACCTAATAGGGAAAATTCACTCTAAACTAGGTGTGTGTGTGTGGTATATAGACACATGTATATCTTCAATTTGTCATTTCGTGTGCCTATCTTTCTTCTTAGTTTTCTACTGATATCAGATCCATATGGAAGTCGTGATTGACAACTCTTGCAGGCCGGTTATCTATATCAGAGGTTAATGAACCTGACGAAGCTTCTATGTACGCAGTTCGTGATGGATATCAACGTTGAGGCCAGAAAGCAGACCTGGGAGGCCGGCAATGTCTACGTTAGGAAAAAGAAACATGGACACTTGACCTATGGATGTATGAAAACAGGTCAAGGAGCGCCATTGATGGTGGTTGGTTTCGAAGCAACTCATGTTTGCATCTTTATCATGGAGTTTGCATTGTGAAGTGGCCGGCGCAGAGCAGGTTTGCCCACTGTCGGTTTTCTTTGCCGGCCGATTGAATCACTAATGCAATGTAACTTGATTTTCCCTTTTGTCATTAGCATCAAAAGAAGAGAGAGATATAGATGATATGATTAAAGGAAAAGTAGTTTACAACGAAAAGTTGTACTGTGTTATATATAGTTTAACACGTTGAGATTCAATACCGTACCTGTTAGATTACTCTAACTGCAATTCATTTCACTCTTTTGAGGACCTAAAGAGCTTTAGCTATCTTATAATACGCCTCATCAGTTTGTAACCCTTCAATGGATGAAGCCTGCTGCAAACAATTTCAAATTAAATATTGATGGTTCTAGATCTTATGTAGGAGTGATTGGAGCTGGTGGTCTCATTAGGAACAGTTCTGGTGTTTGGATTAAAGGGTTCACTCACAGTATGGGAGTGGGTGAGATTGTCGAAGCTGAAGCTTGGGGCCTTTACCTTGGCTCTAAGCTTGCCCTTGATCTCCACATTAAAAAATTGGAAGTTGAAAGTGATTCGGCTATTGTGGTAAATCTCATAAATTCTGGAAATATTGATAGTCACCCTCTTGGAACTCTTATTGCCAATTGCAGAGATATGATACAAGAGTTTGATCTCTGTTCTATCCACCACATCCATAGGGAACAGAACTTTGCAGCGGATATTTTGGCAAAAGATAGTATCAACTTCTCTAGAGGAACAATTTTTTGGGATCAACCTCCCCTCATACAGTTCAGACCCTCCTTAATGATATTGCCAATTCTTGTTCTCTAGTTAGTTTCTTCCTTCCTTGGCCTTTTTGGGCCTCTTTGTAACAAAAAAAAAGAGAGCTTTAGCTATCCTTATGGTGACTTTTCACGTACTTTGATGCATTAGACAATAGACATCATCAACCCACTAATGTTAACAAACTGGTTCATGCATTTAATTGTAGATCACTCTACGTATTGGCAAATTAGTGAAAACTAATATTAAATTGATCTAAAATTGTATGAAAATGGTTTACAACTACTTGAAAACTAGTAGCATAGTTCTCCTCTCTGACACTACAATAATAATCATTGAGATGAATAGTTACTCGTAAAATAACATGAATGATAAGCATACATGTAATAACACAAATATTGTCACGTCAACTCTTGACTATACTTGTTAATTATTGACTAACTATAAATATAAACAAATACAATTTGAAATTAACAGCTAATAAGAGACCATGTGCTACAAAATTTGCATCACAAAAACATGTATTAGAGTTTCTCTATTAGTATTGGATTGATTTGTTGACCAAGTGCGTCTCAATCTAGCTACCTGGCAATTGATTGCTTCTGAAAAAAGCCAGACATTAACGCCATAAATTTGATTCACGATCCGAGCTGTCTGTATGTGGCTTCCACGTCATACCAACGTATTTCCAGCTGGTAGTTAAATAAATGTGGATATGTATTAGGAGTCAATAGTAGTCAAATCCCTCACCCACTTGTTCCTCTTTTCTCGCTCAGATTTTTTTGCTGAATTCAATGCCTTTTATTAAAGTTGCCGCCTTTGCATGCGCCGCCGGGATGTCACGTAATTAATCGGGAATAGTAATCACATTTACCTATGAAGATATTTTCACAGATGATTCACTGCTACTCCCACGGATCAAACATAGGAACAAGCTCGATCAAGACCGTTGATAAAACCCAAAAGGCCACACTACCTTGATCTTGGAATGGAAGCTACATGAAAAAATGCAGAAAATTTCATCAATTTTAGTAAAATTATAAGTTTACAATACGTGATTGCGTTTTTTAATTGATAATTTGATCACATAGAATTAATTGTTAAAATGACATGCTGAGTAATAGATCAGGTGTTGGACAAACTAGCACTGATTAACAAATCTATTATTGAAATCCGAAAAATATTGACGACAATCCCTCAATTCCCAATTTTGATATAATTATTAGGATTTCAGCAAAAAACATTTTGGTCCAAGTGTGCATTTGGACAGCATATATCTAACTTCTTGATTGTTAGATGGATCACATAGTCAATTAGCCTCATTATCGATAAACAATCTCAGGATTAGATGTTGAGGAATCCTGTAACAAAAATAAGTTAACATAATAAAACGTAAATCACACTAAAAAATACGAACACTATATAACAAATCTTCAACCGAAACCTTATAATGGTTGATGGCAGACCCTTCACTCGCAGTTTCGACAAATTTCACATACCCAAAACAACTAATATAGAGGGAAATAATTGACACCACTTGGTACACGAACACTAAACTCCAGTCATACGATTCATAATCACATGCACATGTACATATGCAAAAACAAAACGCTCTGACTCATCAAACCTCTCTAATTGGTATTTGGTAGGTGGTTATTTTCACATGTCTCCCATGAATAAGGGTCCAAAAGCCGACCTTACTTTCCAGGTCTGTCACAAAATAGGAAAAGTGACCTTCTGTGAATCAATCATTCAAAAACGTGACACGGGTTACATTCAACGAATATTAATTAAAAGCTTAGAAAATGTCCCGTCCCGCCAAACCAAGATATTGTTTTTACGTTAAAGTTTAAACACAATAACCGAGGAAGGGCTTTTCCCTAATTCCACGAAGTCCCTAGTCTGCAATTTCGAAATTCCACAACTCCTTGACACACGAGTCGGTTTCATGTGCAAAGTCTATAAATACTGCTCCCGGTCTTCTCCAATTAATTTCATCCTAACTTTGTAAAACCCAGCAGTTTATTGTTGTTGGGTTCCTGATATTGTTGTATTAAAGATGACGGTTGGGGCAGGAATAACCGTTGAAGATGGAAGTTTGATGGTGTTGGGGAACAAGGTGTTGGGTGAAGTGCGTGACAACGTTGTTGTAACCCCGGCCTCCGGCGGTGCATTGGCCAATGGGGCCTTCATCGGAGTTGAGTCTGATCAGAAGGGTAGCCGGAGAGTGTTTCCGATCGGTAAACTCGAGTAAGTTAGTTTTGTTACATATATTTTCGTTAGTTTCTTCTCTAGTTTTATTGCCATTTGGTTTGCAATAGATATGAGCGAGTTTAATTTGTGAGTACGTTTTGTGTATAGGGGGTTGCGGTTTATGTGTGTATTTCGGTTTAAGATGTGGTGGATGACACAGAGGATGGGGAGTAGTGGTCAAGATGTGCCGTTTGAGACGCAGTTTTTGATTGTGGAGACCAAGGAAGGTGGTCATTTTGGTGAAGGAAGCAATACTGAAGGGGAGGAATCTGCTGTGTATACGGTTTTCTTGCCGATTCTCGAGGGGGATTTCAGGGCTGTTCTTCAGGGGAATGAACTGAATGAGATTGAAATCTGCCTAGAAAGTGGTAAGTGAAGAGTTTGAAGTAAATTATAGAGAAGCATTAGTTCATTATTTGGAAAACATTTTGTGGGTTCTGAAATGGTGAAAATTCTGGGTTTTGCAGGAGATCCTGATGTTGATGGGTTTGAGGGTAGTCATTTGGTTTTTGTTGGGGCTGGATCAGACCCATTTGAAGTCATCACAGATACAGTGAAGTAAGTTTTAAGCTATTTGGATGCTAGTATATGCTTTAGTTCGAGTTCATGGTCTAAATTGCAATTAAATTTTTATGACTGTAGTCCCTTAATCTTCAAGTTGTAAGTTTTAGAAGGATAGGATAGTAGCAGTTTCAACTGTAACCATTTTCAGATTCAATGGTGTATAAGAAATCTGGAATTTGATCACAGAAATAGAACTCAAATTGGCAATAATTTTTTTCCTAACAATATTTATGTGCTAAAGGGTAATCACTGACTTGGTTAAATTTTTTATACATAGGACTGTGGAGAAGCATTTACAGACATTCCATCATCGTGAGCGAAAGAAGGTAATTTTTATTCCCAAATTTTTAAATTATGGAATATGGATTTAACTTATCTCTTTTGTTGGACAAAGAAAAGTAATTTACCTTTTCATCATTTCTAAATTACTTGTTCTTTGTGCTTCAGATGCCAGACATGTTGAACTGGTTTGGCTGGTGTACATGGGATGCTTTCTACACTGATGTCACTTCTGAGGGTCTAAAGCAAGGGTTAGAGAGGTACTGATTTTCTCACTATAGATAGTATTTTAAATACTTGATTAATTTCAGCACTGCATAGATGGTAAAAGGCGATTTTTTTTTTCAGCTTCGAAAATGGTGGAGTGCCTCCGAAGTTTGTTATTATTGATGATGGATGGCAATCAGTTAGTATGGATTCCACTGGTGTTGGCTTCCTAGCTGATAACACAGCAAAGTGAGCACTTGATGTTTCAATGTTTTTTCAAGCCATTACCTTAAAGTTGATTTGCTTACAATTTTTATAACATTCTCTTGTATGTGTTTCAGCTTTGCAAACAGATTGACAAATATTAAAGAGAACCACAAGTTTCAAAAAGATGGTAAAGAGGGTCACAGAGTAGAGGATCCATCTTTGGGCCTTTGCCACATTGTAACTGAAATTAAAGAAAAACATGCTTTGAAGTGAGTTTTTGTCACTTAATCTGCTGGTTTTGGCTGTGAGTCACATATATTTTTGTTCAGGAATTAATTCAATTTGTTTGATTCTGAAATTTCTAGGTATGCTTATGTGTGGCATGCTATAACTGGTTACTGGGGTGGTGTTAGACCTGGTGTTTCCGGAATGGAACACTACGACTCCAAGTTGGCCTACCCTGTTTCATCTCCAGGGGTTGAGTCCAATGAGCCCTGTGATGCCTTCAACAGCATTGCCAAAAATGGCCTTGGCCTTGTGAATCCTGAGAAAGTTTTCCACTTCTATGATGAGCTCCACTCTTATCTCGCATCAGCAGGAATTGATGGGGTTAAAGTTGATGTTCAAAACATTCTCGAAACTTTAGGGGCAGGTCATGGTGGAAGGGTGAAACTTGCAAGAAAATACCATCAGGCATTAGAAGCGTCTATTGCTAGAAACTTTCCTGACAATGGTATCATTTCCTGTATGAGCCACAACACAGATGGTTTATACAGGTAAAAATATATTTCACATTTGTCTGGTTCAATGCTACATTTTCTTTCCTTAGTTTTAATAGAAATGATTTGGTATGACCTTGAATTTGTCAGTGCGAAGAGGACAGCTGTTATAAGGGCATCAGATGATTTTTGGCCTAGAGATCCTGCATCACACACAATTCATATTGCATCAGTTGCTTATAACACTGTTTTTCTTGGAGAATTCATGCAGCCAGATTGGGATATGTTTCATGTAAGAAAGCAAACTTTGATATTAGCTCCTTAGAATTTAATTTTAGTTTTTATAGTTTCTGGTTTCTTATATTGGAATTGTTTCCAAATTCAGAGCTTACACCCGATGGCTGAATATCATGGAGCAGCTCGTGCGGTGGGAGGATGTGCAATTTATGTTAGGTATGTTCTTCAGTTATGAATATGTCAGTTTCTGGTATGAAATAGGTCAAGAAGATAAAGTGTGTCCTTACCTTTATGTGATGCAGTGACAAGCCTGGGCAGCATGACTTCAATCTTTTAAGGAAGCTTGTACTTACTGATGGCTCTATCTTGAGGGCTAAACTACCAGGAAGACCAACAAGGGATTGCTTATTTTCTGATCCTGCTCGAGATGGGGAAAGGTACTTGAAAGAATTTCACTACTGATTCTTGTTATCACTGTTTTTCTATGTACTTTTTTCTAATCCGAGTCTTGATATTGCAGTCTTCTGAAGATATGGAATCTGAATGATTTTACTGGAGTTGTTGGAGTCTTTAACTGCCAGGGAGCCGGGTGGTGTAAGGTTGGAAAGACGAACCTCATCCATGACGTAGAGCCGGGCACAGTTACAGGGGTTATTAGGGCTAAGGATGTTGATTATCTGCCCAAGGTTGCACATGAGACATGGACTGGGGATGCTGTCATATATTCCCATCTTGGTGGTAAGTTTAGCATTTTGGTGTGGTACTTCTTCTTTCTGCATATTTTACCGGTAGACTTAGTATTTGGAGTAACTTGACAAAATTGATTGTGATGTAAATTACAGGAGAGGTAATATATCTTCCCAAGGATGCATCTCGGCCAATTACACTGAAATCCCGAGAGTATGAAGTTTTTACAGTGGTTCCTGCTAAGAAATTGTCTGATGGTGTAACATTTGCTCCCATCGGCCTAATCAAGATGTTCAATTCTGGGGGAGCCATAAAAGAATATGAATCTAAGAGCAGTACAACAGTTGACATGAAAGTTCATGGGTCTGGTCTATTCGGAGCATATTCATCAGCTCGACCAAAGAGGATAACGGTTGATTCGGAGGATATGGAGTTTGGATATGAAGTTGAATCGGGTTTACTCACCATTGCTTTGAGAATTGCAGAGAAAGAATTGTACCTTTGGAACATCACCATTGAACTTTGAGGATTATTATGCATGTGTTGTAGTTACCAGGGTATTGTGTTAGAAACTTCTGTAGGTTTAGAGGGAAATAATATCTGTAGCCTGTAGTTGTATTCATAAGTTGGGACAGAAATGCAGACTGCTATTTTTCTCTGCATGGTCCCCTTCTTGTTGTATTCATTAAAATTGGAAGTGAAATGCAATGTGCATAGAATAATTTCCAGTGCTTTTATTCTCTGCATGTTTGTTACCAAAAGGAATTTTCTGTTTGCACTATAACACCTTTAGTCACAATTAATGTAGGTTTCTGTAGTTGGGACAAGGAACTTGTGTTCAGGTTGCTTCTCCCACATGTAACTTGCAGATTCAATCCATTCTTGGCGGACCAACAGCTTCTTATTCTTCACTGCCAGAAGAGAATTCTTGGTTCGGGTATTTGTTGCAACCACATGGGTGACAGATGGTGCATCCACTCGAGTTGAACAAATTGCTCCCAACTCCTCTGCCATTTTCCAAATATTATTGATTCTAGTTAAATCATGACGGTCGAAAACGATCTCACACCCTTTTCCGAAGAGTCTTTAACACCTGCCTTACATCATTTCCAAAGTGATTCTTGTTGGGCAGCTTATGAACAAAGAACATAGAGTGGACTTGCTTAAGAAGCTGAAGAATATGTTCAAGATAATCATTTTCATCCGTCTTCAACTCGGCAAGAGACTTGCGGTTATTGAAGCACATTGTTTGAGAACTGTATTTGAAGAAATAATATCGTCTTATTACTATCAAATTGTCCTGATTTTCCTTTGTCCATGCCTCTCGTGTATCGTCTAGGATCAAGACATTAGAATCTTCACAACCACGCACAAGATCTAGACACTTCTTTTGTCCTCGGGAGCTGTGGTCGTTGCACGATATTACTCTAGAGCTAGAAGTGAAGAAGTACTCTTGTTCGGGGTCAAGCAACTCAGCCATTCGCAATGCATAAGCTCGATTGCCTGTTGTGTATATGTGCATCTCAAACATGTGACTGGCTTCCTTGAGAAATGTCCTGACAAAGGGCCTCAACTTGGTTATCATGGCTGAATCCATGAAAACATCACCTTCCAGAGAATGATCATCTGTTTTGGTCTTCAAGTATTCTTCTTGGGGAGTCACATGATCGAGTTCGGTGGAATGCAGTAGTGTGTGATCTAGATCAAGTACCAAGTGTAGTTTCCTGTTTTGAGACGAACAAGACTTGGAATTCAAGTTCAGTGCTCTATGAAGATTCGAAGAAATGCGATCGTCCGCTTGCTTCATTGTGAATTCGAGATGAAGATTCTTAAAGAAATTTTGACAGTTAATCAAAAAAGAGAATTGCAGCCTGTTTGATATATAAGGAGAACTATTCCTAATCTTCCTGGACTTTGTACTCCGTGACATATTAGGATAGGGAATTAATTAGAATTTGTTATGGCACGGGTGCCTTCTTTACCAAGTAAGACAGCCCCTTTTATGTTAAGGAGCAGAGTATAGTGGAGTGTTCTTGGCACCCAGTGTAGTTATACGTTTCATATATACTCATCATATTGACAATAGAAGTTGCAACAAGTTTCTCAATCGAGCCTAAACAAATTTTTTTGTTGTATTTTTGTTGTTCATAGTTTGACAACAATTAAAGAGGCTCAGAATCCTATTTTAGGATTTGGCGATGACAAACACATCAAGTTTTAAGAGAGGAAAGTGCTAAGCTCACACTCA
Organism: Rosa chinensis; assembly: GCF_002994745.2. Lineage (NCBI taxonomy): Eukaryota > Viridiplantae > Streptophyta > Magnoliopsida > Rosales > Rosaceae > Rosa > Rosa chinensis. Next base: position 80,956,008 of record NC_037092.1, on the reverse strand, counting down.
CATGAGTGTGTGTCATGTAAGTGTGAGCCACACTCACTTCTCAGCTTGCTACGTGTGTTAAGAAAAACTCATAAAAATTTGATTTTTCCATTGTGATTATTATGTACTACGAATTTCTTTTTTCGATTAATATAAAAGATCACATTGTGATCATAATCATCATATACAAGGAGTCATCAAATCAGTAACTCGTGGAAACTAGACCAACCGCGTGTTTCAGTAGGACTTGGGCCTCCATCCATTTAAACGTCGTCGTCTCCCAACTCCAACTGCAATAAGGTAAAGCCGCTGCTAAACCCCTAAACAGCCATTGGAGCCATCACCACAAAAGCTCAGATCTTCAGGTACTCTTTCTCTCTCTCTTTTTACTGAATCAACACCTTTCTAATTTCCAGTCATCCAAATTTATGTGGGTGTTCACTTCTGATGTCTGCAATTTGGTGATTGTAGTTAAAGTCTTGATCTTTGTTCTTCTCCCATTGCAATCTGTACAATCTGTGTGTAGCTTTCAAATGGGTAAATTTCTGTTTTAATTTTCAGGGGTTCTAATGGTGTTCTCACTTAATGAAAACCCAGAACAGAATCAATGTATGAGCTTTATGAAAGCACCTCACAGTTTCTTTTGTTTTCAGTAGCAATGTAGGATCTATGTAGTGTTTAATTTTTGTGAGTTTACTTTTTGCAAAGTATGAGAATTTACGTAGAAAAATACTGTATTTGTATTTCATTGGGGAATGTACCAATTCAGTGATGTTTGTGAAATGGAATAAGAGATAGTCTCTTGGGCTGATTCTAATCCCCAAGTTTGTATCTTAGTTTCAGAGGAAGAGAGATGTTTCGGAGCCGAGTTGTACCGTTGTTTGTGAAGGGCAATAACAAGGCTCTGTGCAGTCTGAGAGGAACAACCCCGTCTAGGGTGTTGAAGGAGGAGCCCTATAGATTATTCTCTACGGGGATCACAAGGAAATGCTTGGAGAAATTCCGCTTTTTGCCTAAGGTTGCTTTATCTGATGATTCTGATCTGCTCTGCATTTGTTCGATTCATTGTGGGAAAATGCCTGAATTAGTAGTTACAATGCTTGTTGCTTTGTATCCTTACTAGAAACAAACTGTCAAATTTACAGTAAATGTGCTCTTTGTTTGACTGGGATGTTTTGTAGAAGTGATGAGTAATAGGAAGCCTTTTTGCCATTTTCAGGGTAACTATGTACCATCTATAAGGAATATGTCTACTGTAGCTTCTGTAGGCGTCGAAAGTAAGGAGGGACTGAAGCTTCTTGTAAATGGAGGACCACGTGCTCAGAAAATGGTTGGCATTTGGCTTTTTTGCTCTGCTTCTTGGGTATTCAGTATGGTGATACTTGGGGGTATTACACGATTAACACGATCAGGTCTTTCAATGACTGATTGGAAGTTTGCTGGGGGCCTCCCTCCTCTATCAGATGAGGACTGGTTGCTTGAGTTCGAGAAGTACAAGCAGTCCCCTGAGTATAAACGGTTAGTACAGCACGTGTCTGTAGCAATTATTGAGTTTGCAATTTAAGCCTGTTGTAAGCTTGTTGGTTATATATTGATGTCCCTGCATTTCTTATTGACTAACTAAATAGTTGATGTACTAGTGTATTATGTAATGGGAGTTGAAGTTTTTCATATCTTTATGATGTTACTTGGTTTTTCATCTCTTGCAGTGTAAACAAAGGGATGAGTATTGAAAACTTCAAATTTATATACTGGATGGAATATGCACATCGTATGTGGGGAAGGGCATTGGGTATCATGTTTGCATTGCCATTCTCATATTTTCTTCGTAAAGGGTATATCACCTTACCACTTGGATTAAGACTCTCAGCACTCTTTGGGCTTGGTGCTGGGCAGGGTCTGATTGGCTGGTGGATGGTTAAAAGTGGTTTAGAGGTTAGTTATGGTTTTTCTGTGCTGCATTGAATTGATTTTCGTTGAAGATTGGGGATGTTTCTAATGCTTTCTTTCCCACAGGAACCAGCGTCTGAGTATGCTCAGCCAAGAGTTAGCCCTTACCGTCTTGCAGCTCATCTTACTTCAGCCTTTGCTATATACTGTGGACTTCTGTGGACTGGTCTTTCTGTTATGATGCCTGAACCACCTTCTAAATCTGTAGCGTGGGTTCATGGGGCAGCAAAAGTAAAGAGACTCGCTCTTCCTGTCAGCTTGCTTGTTGGAATTACTGCTGTCTCAGGAGCATTTGTTGCCGGGAATGATGCTGTATGTAATCATGGTTTTGCTTCTAGTCTTTCATAATTAAGTAATGGATCGAATGTGGTTTTTGGTGAGATGGATTATAACTATGCTTCAATGTGGAATTGTCAGGGGCATGCTTATAATACATTTCCAAAGATGGGAGACACATGGATCCCTGAGGATGTTTTTGACATGAAACCACTAATCCGGAACTTCTTTGAGAATGCGTCTACTGTGCAGGTACTTTCTCTGACCAAATATCGCAGCGTTTCTTAGAAGCTAAGCATTGCTAAATCTGTGATAACAAGAAATGCCTAGATGTATTGTTTTTGAAGTTTCTCTTCCCCAAACTCATTCACCTTTGGGAAGATAGCTTTTGCTTCAATCAAGGAAAGTTATAATTTCTAAAGCCATTGAACATGCAATTCCATCAACTGCGATTCCTCCATCTTATAATGTAAATTTCTTATAAAGAGATACATTTCTTCAAGTGATTATGGTTTTTGAAACTACAAAAATTGCTAAACCTTGTAATGTCTTGGCTCTCCTAGATGAAACTTATAGATACCCACATTTTATCATTCATAACTCTTCCTTTTTAACATTTCCTTGTTCACTACTTCAAAATTTAACACATGAAGCATGGTACTGATTTTCTACTCTTCCTTGCTTGTAGCTCGACCACCGAATCCTTGCAACCGCAACTTTAGTTTCAATTGGCGCCCTGTGGTGGTCAACAAGGAAGTTTGACACACACCCAGTAGTTCGATCTTTGATCAGAACTACTCTTAGCATGGCTGCCCTTCAGGTATACATGGTTCCAAATCTCCATTCTTTCTCTATTTCTCTTCTCAATATCCAAAACAATGGTTCCATATTTTCTTATAGCATATATGTGAGACCCCTCTGTTATATAATTGGATTGGTTGTTACTATCTCAGGTCACACTTGGGGTATCCACACTTCTGTCCTATGTGCCTGTTGAGCTTGGGACTGCACATCAAGCTGGAGCTTTGACTCTTTTGACCTTAATGATCCTTCTGAATCACACGGTGCGCAAGCCATCACCTTTCCTTCTCAAAACTCTGCCTCAAGCTTCCAAGAAAATCTAGATGTCTCTGACTTTGCAGTACATTTCTGTAAGAAAAGGATATTATCTATTTTACTCTTGGATTGTGATTTGTTGGGATATACATGAACCGCTCTCATAGCCATGCAGCAAGTAACTACGTGTCAAACCTTCCATAACCACATGTCCACATGAGCTCAAGAAGCTGCCACATAAGCCCCCATTGGCCAACTATAAAACCTCAGTTTCCCAATCCAGAAGCCACATTGCCAAAAGAGATTGCTGTGAAGTAACAGAGACAGTAATAGATGGAGGGTCGTCATCAACAACAGGGTCTTGGTCAGGCTCGGGGTCAGGGTAGGCATCAACAGCAGGCATCTGGCACCATGGTGATTGTGGCATCCGTCATTGGCTTAGCCATTGGAGGGTCGCTTCTTGGCTTGATGGGGCTCACCTTCTTGGCATCATTGACACTACTACTTTTCAGCTCGCCGCTCTTGTTGATCTTCAGTCCTCTCCTGTTTTTCGCCAGTTTGGTGTTTGTGGGATCACTTGTCGGGTTTGCTGCGGCTGCAACCATGGCTCTCACCGGCGTGTCGGCTCTCGGGTGGATTTTTCAGGAGGTTGGAGGCCAAAGGCTTCTGGGTTTTGGCGGTGGCGACGTGGCGGGTAGAGTTAAGGAACAAAGCCAGGTTTGGGGTAGATATTTGCAGCAGGGCGGGATGGGGATATGAAGGAGATGACATATAGTCGTGCTTGAACTTGTAAAATTTTGGTTATGCTGAAGTCATCTGCAACCAAAAGAGAGAAAACATATGTCTATGATTCTTTGTTCTTTCTCTCTTGATGTAAAAGGTGGGATTGATAGTATGATCCACGGAAATCAGATCCTTTAATAAAAGACATAACCACCGTAGTCTCGTAATTATCTCCTCAAAATAATGTGCAAGACCTTGGATTGTATGGGTATTCATGCATGTTACTTATCCAGGAAGTGACTGGATCAAACAATTCCACACAAACTCATGAGTAAAATGGATATGGGGGTATAGATAAAATAATCAGTTAAATCGGTGTGTTAGTCCTCCAAGTTTCACTTGCTTCCCACATAAAAGTGTTATATTTACCCTCCATCTGTAAAAGTCGTGGAGCTGAGTTGCAGTAGAATTTTGTCAACCACCTAGACTCGATTTACATAATATCTATTGCATTGGCAATGTTACTAATATATCACTGTATAGTACATATTATCCAGGGAGGATGAAGGTGATACCATCTATGAGTAGCTTTGAATCTCCTCCTACTTGAATTTTGTTTAAAGCCATGAATGTACACAGCTAAAAGACCAGCCCTTAAAGCTTGGGTGTCTACACTCAGCAGTCAGAACATGAGCTACACCAATATTTTCAGTTGAAGCTATAGGTAATCCATTTTCTAAAAACGAAGCCTAAAGAAGAGTCTTTGACAACTCTAAAGGTCAATTTGTTTCTTGCATACCACATATTGTAATATAAGCAAAATTTTCTCTCAAAGTCTATGGTAGAGAAATTCAATATAAAAAGCAAACTTGTGAAGACTACTGCTATAGCTGTATCAGGGAGTTTCAATAAAGACATTGCCAAAAAAAAAGAAGAAAAAAGAAGTGCTAGTTCGAAACAAACCATCCTCACCGTTTAAGAGTTTACAATAGCACAACAAATCAAGAAAACAAGAAAACTAGTAGCACATCTACATCAGCACTTGAGATCAGAAGTTGCATCCCAAGAAAATACACCATCACTTCAAGCAAAAGATTGCTGTTGCTGCATTAGAAACCTGCAACAAAAGATAAACAGAAAGAATGTTGGTCATAAAAACTTTCCATTACAGAAACAGCAGAAAATAAAACCGTATTATATAAATTCAATGTCGGAAAAGACGCAATCTTTGCCTAAACTATTACACATTTCTGTTACAACAGCAAAAAAACCGCATTATATCAATTGACAAACTTCACAACTTACAAACTACATGCACTTAGACGCTCATCCTGAACAATGACAGTTATCAAATGTAAACATATAGAAAACCAACTTCTTGTTGCAGTTTTAAATCTAATGGTCATAATGTCCCCACAAAACTATTGGCATATCCATATGAATATGAAGAAGAAACTAAAAATCTATAAAAAATAAAAAAATAGCCCCTGTGTGTGATACAACTTACCTCTTCTTTTCCTCAGCAAGAAACTGCATCATTCCTGTCAAGTAAGACAATGCTCTCTTCGTAAGGATCCATGGTGTAATATTGATATCTAGAAATCCCAAGAGTCTTGAGTTGCCCGCTTGCAAGATCTAGTGAATATAATTCAATTCTAGCTTTTTCTCCTTCATACCGGCCATGATATATTTCCAGCACTACTTCGCCACTCTTCCTAAAACATAATGCTTTGAGTAAACTCTCTGCTGGACCTTGTGGACGGAGAGTAATCAATTTGGTCCACGACTCCTGCACAGAATACTCTTTCATCACCCATATATCAAGAAACGAATTGTGTTGTATAAGAGTAGGATTTGTCATGAACAAAGCAAGGGATTTTCCATCTCCTAAAACAGACAATTGCAACGTCAAGTCTATTTGTAAATCCAAGTCCAAACTCTTTGGCATCATTATCTCTCGGAATGACTCACTGCTCACATCAAATGCCAGTATAAAATAGCGATATGAGCTACTTGTCAAATCGCATGCATCCCAATGAAGAGCCCCATTAACAAAAGCCTGGGGTGAGCCTATATTTATCTCACATTGGGGATCAACAAACCTAGGGTCACTCCATGAGCCTGCAGCTAATGAATAAACCTCCACAAATGTTTGATTCGCAGCATCATCACTATCATCCATATCCCCCTTTTGATCCTCGACAAGCCTCACAACCTTATAGTCATTTGTAATAGCATCAAATGCGAACCCATGACAAGCATTATACCCACCAACAGTCTGATATCTAAGGCCAGGCTTGGGAAGGGTTACCAACTTTCTTATAGACGGATTCCATATTATGAAGTTGTAACCAAAATGCGATAAATCATCTGCAAGGAATACCAGCCCATTACAAACGCCGACCACACGGAAGCACTCATTACACATTCCCCCATCAGCAATTGGAGATTGAAATCCTATCTTGCAGTACTCATCAAAAACATGGTTATCATAATGCAAAGAGTAAACCTCTTCTATCAGCCCGTGGATGGACTGGTGGTGGCCAAAGCTTCTGCTATAACTTCTACAAGAAACCTCGTGGAGTAGTAGGAGGTGAGTGCCATAAAGGTTATTGACGTTGGTTGTGCGGCTGAGATGGGCTCGAATAAAGCTCGAGTTCTTAATCATAGACCCCCATGACTTGTAGACTGAGGTGCATATGACCAAAGATTTAACGGGTAGTCTAAGTAAGATATTGGTTATGACTTCCTGAGGAAGATTATCTGACATTGCTTCAATTTTTCAGTCAATTGCTGCAGTTTGCAGAGAAACAAAGTGAAGACAGAATCTCATTTCAAAATGAAGTTAAAGAATTTTGGAAATCAGGTAACTTTCTTGGTCTGGGCTACATACAATGGATCAAAAACTAATCATGTGACCACATATAACATAGAAATGATCTCAGACCAGCACAAACACTAGCATTCTGACTTTAAAGTTAAAGGCTTTCATACAGCTTTATGTTTCTACTGGGCTAAAGTTTCCATCCTTTTCTTTTGTTTGCAAAACAAATTAGAGAAAGAGGCAATTGTGTTTCTACATGGCTAAAGTTTCCACCTTTACACACCATTGTGTTTCGACATGGCTAAAGTTTCCATCTTTTTCTTTGTTTGCTAAACAGAATAGAGAGAAATTGGAGCAAGAGCTAGAGACTTTGTATACCTGGAGAAGTTTCAGGGGACGACGTCGTCTTAGAACAAGAGTAAAGCTTGTGTTCCGGCGTAAACCCTAAGGGAGAAGAAGAAGAGAGAGGGCAGTTTATTTATACTGTTTCAAACTCAAAACCTAAAATCTTAGCTCGGGGTTTAAGCAGCATCAACTCCAGAATGATCCTTCTTCAACGGCTCTAATGAAGTTTTCACTTCTTCATGGTAATTAGTAAGTCCGGTTTCGTTTTATATTGGCCTGGGGGGGTTCTTTGTCTCTGTGTTCCGGCTTAATTTCGTGTCTTATGAAGCTGCTTCGAATTTAAAGTTTTTTTTTTTCTTTTACAAACTTTTTAGTCATAACTCATAAGGTGCATCATAATAATTCTATTTTCATGTATATTGAACAATTAGATAAAAGTATGTGAACTTTTTTCTTTTTTTTTGAAATAAGGGCCGGTTCGGCTGTCCTCAAGCCTTGATTAATGAAACAGCAGAATACATTGGGGGACATGGTGCCTATACCCCAGCTTATAAAGCACATCAAGAGAACTTTCTGAGATAATAACAGGAGTCTCCACTACAAACACTTATTCTAACAAGCACCAACTAGCGAGGAGTGCACAACCGGCTACTCTATTCGCTTTACAATTGTTGTGACATACCGGAAAGATAACTCTATTATAAAAAATCATCATTACAAATAACACAACTTTCCCACTATATTGCCACCGGAATATAAATCCAGTGACACTGAGTTTTACCCTGCCACTAGGAGGCAACGACCATTTGACCAATCAAGGAACTCACCGCCTACCTAGAGCAGACACGTTACTGCCACTAGACAATAGCGACCATTTGCTTAAGCAAGGAACTCACCACCAACCTAAAGCAGACAAGGCACACAAGGTGCATAAGCTGGCACAAAGCCCATCTCGTCCTACCAACCTATGGCAAAGACTTATTATAAACAAAACACAAACTGTAAAAAAACAACTATTTAACCCAACATAGACAACAGCCCACCAGCAAGGGCCCAACACTCCAAGCCTGGCCCAACCACCAATCTTCCAAGCCAAGAACGCCAGAGCTGCCGATCGCTCATTCATCACTTGCTTAAGTATATTACCATTTACATAGGATATTCCTATCAGATTGTAAAAACATAAACCGGGGCAAAACCATTCGTCATGATCTAGTTAAAGTCAGGTCAGAGATGAGGATTAAAAGCGACGTAAATGTGTGATTGATTATGTCCAAGACTATTTTGTTTTATTATTTTCTTTTGTGTAAGTTGGGAGGTCTTTGGTCCACTTTTTTTTTTTTTTTTGATATGAAAAATAATTCATTAGACGTTGAAGCCTTTTCGGCAACCCGAATTTACAATATTGAATAAAATGGCTCTAGAAGCCTAAACAAGAATGACAGTGGACCAAAATTGGTCATTATCTAGGAAATGACCTATATTTGCTAAAGCATCAGCTGCAAATTAAATTAACTTCTCTAAAAATATGGTTAAATGAGATAACACTCAAAATGTCATGCAAGCTGTTGAATGTCATGAATGATCTTCATAATTCTTTATGCCGGTGTGAGGATACCTTTGACAACATCAATTATAAGTCACCTTCAGCTAGAATACGTCTATAGCCCTTCTAATAGGTAGTGTTAACTATTAAGGCATGCAGTGTTGGACAATAGCTTCTGCTACAGAAATAATGGTTATACCAATTCTTTTTTGCCCCAACAACAAGTACTTTGTCGATGGAATCTCGGATAAGAAAGCCACTAGCAGCAGAGTTGTTGGTAACTGAACCATCAAAATTTATTTTGACAAAGTCTGGTGAGGAAGAGCACCAATTCATAGTTTTGTTGATTGGATTTGGACCTTCCCAAACCTTAACCCTTTCCAAGTTGTCCTATGATGCAGTCACAGTAGCTGCAATAGCTATTATTGAATTTGGATTAGGCTTGGTCTGTCTAATAGAAGACATAACCACCTTATTCTCATAATTATCTCCTCAAAATAATGTGCAAGAACTTGGATTATATGGGTATTCATTTATGTTACTTATCCAGGAAGTGACCGGATCAAACAATTCCACACAAACTCATGAGTAAAATGGGTATGGAGGTATAATTAAAATATTCAGTTTTTTAGCGCTCCAAGTTTCACTCGCTTCCCGCATAAAAGTGTCACATTTAGTCATTTACTTCTTTTATCCACATTCTAGTTAATCTAGTTATTTTACCCTCCATCTGTAGACGCCATGGAGCTGAGTTGCAGTAGAATTAGGTGGTACTCGATTTACATAATATCTATTGCATTGGCAATGTTACTAATATCTCGCTGTATAGTAGATGTTGTCCAGGGAGGATGAAGGTGACCATTGATACTATCTATGAGTAGCTTTGAATCTCCTTCTACTTGAATTTTGTTTAAAGCCATGAATGTACACAGCTAAAAGACCAGCCCTTAAAGCTTACTCAGAAGTCGGAACATCAGTTACGCCAATATTTTCAGTTGAAGCTAGTATAGGTAATCCATTTTCTAAAAACGAAGCCTGAAGAAGAGTCTTTGATTTCTCTTAAGGTCAGTTTGTTTCTTGCATACCACATATTGTAATATAAGCAAAATTTTCTCTAGAAGCTGTGAAGACTAGTGCTATAGCTGTATCAGGGAATTTCAATAAAGACATTGCAAAAAAAAGAAGTGCTAGTTCGAAACAAACCATCCTCACCATTTAAGTTTAAGAGTTTACAGTAGCACAACAAATCAAGAAAACTAGTAGCACAACTACATCAGCCCTTGAGATCAGAAGTAGCATGCCAAGAAAATACACAGTCACTTCAAGCAAAAGATTGTCGTTGCTGCATTATAAACCTGCAACAAAAGAGTGTTGGTCATAAAAACTTTCCATTACAGGGACAGCAGAAAATAAAACTACCAATTCATTATATAAACTCTTATCGGAAAAGACGCAATCATTGCCTGAAATATTACATATTTCTGTTACAACAGCATAAAAACCGCATTTTATCAATTCACAAACTTCATAGCTTACAAACTACATGCACTTAGACACTCATCCTGAAACAATGACAGTTAGCAAATGTAAACATAAAGAAAACCAAATTCTTGTTGCAGTCTTAAATCTAATGGTCATATGTCCCCAGAAAACTATTGGCATATCCATATAAAGATGAAGAAGAAACTTAAAATCTATAAAAATAAAATATAAACAAAATAGCCCTGTATGTGCTACAACTTACCTCTTCTTTTCCTCAGCAAGAAACTGCATCATTCCTGTCAAGCAAGACAATGCTCTCTTCGTAAGTATCCATGGTGTAATAATGATATCTAGAAATCCCAAGAGCCTTGAGTTGTCCACTTGCAAGATCTAGTGAATATAATTCAATTCTCGCCTTTTCTCCTCGATACCGGCCATGAGATATTTCCAACACTACTTCACCACTCTTCCTAAAACATAATGCTCTGAGTAAACTCTCTACTGGACCTTGTGGACGAAGAGTAATCAATTTGGTCCACGACTCCTGCACAGAATACTCCGTCATGACCCATATATCAAGAAAAGAACCTTCTTCTTTAGTCATGAACAGAGCAAGGGATTTTCCATCTCCTGAAACAGACAATTGCAATGTCAAGACTCTTCGTAAATCCAAGTCCAAACTCTTTGGCATCATCATCTCCCGGAATAACTCACTACTCACATCAAATGCCAGTATAAAATAGCGACATGAGCTACTTGTCAAATTGCATGCATCCCAATGAAGAGCCCCATTAACAAAAGCCTGGGGTGAGCCTATATTTAATTTACATTGGGGATCAACAAACCTAGGGTCACTCCATGAGCCTGCAGCTAATGAATAAACCTCCACAAATGTTTGATTCGCAGTATCCTCACTATCCACCATACACCCCCTTTGATCCTCGACAAGCCTCACAACCTTATAGTCATTGGTAATAGCATCAAATGCAAACCCATGACAAGCATTATACCCACCAACAGTCTGAAATCTAAGGCCAGGCTTGGGAAGGGTTACCAACTTTCTTATAGACGGATTCCATATTATGAAGTTGTAACCCAGACGCATTAAATCATCTGCAAGAAATACCAGCCCATTACAAATGCCGACCACACGGAAACACTCATTATAGATTTTCCCATCAGCAACTGGAGATTGAAATCCTAACTTGCAGTACTCATCAAAAACATGGTTATCATAATGCAAAGAGTAAACCTCTTCTACCAGCCCGTGGATGGACTGGTAGTGGCCAAAGCCGCTGCTATAACTTCTACAAGAAACCCCGTGGAGTAGTAGGCGGTGAGTGCCATGGAGGTTATTGAAGTTGATTGTGAGATGGGCTTGAATAAAGCTCGAGTTTTTAATCATAGACCCCCATGACTTGCAGACTGAGGTGCATATGACCAAAGATTTAGCGGGTAGTCTAAGTAAGATATTGGTTATGACTTCCTGAGGAAGATAATCTGACATTGCTTCAATTTTTCAGTCAATTGCTGCAATTTGCAGAGAAACAAAGTGAAGACAGAATCTCATTTCAAAATGAAGTTAAAAGAATTTTGGAAATCAGGTAACTTTCTTGGTCTAGGCTACATACAATGGATCAAAAACTAACCATGTGACCACATATAGCATAGAAATGATCTCAGACCAGCACAAACACTAACAATCTGACTTTAAAGTTAAAGGCTTTCATACAGCATTATGTTTCTACAGGGCTAAAGTTTCCATCCTTTTCTTTTGTTTGCAAAACAAATTAGAGAAAGAGGCAATTGTGTTTCGACATGGCTAAAGTTTCCATCTTTTTCTTTGTTTGCTAAACAGAATAGAGAGAAATTGGAGCAAGAGAGACTTTGTATACCTGGAAAAGTTTCCGGGGACGACGTCGTCTTAGAACAAGAGTAAAGCTTGTGTTCCGGCGTAAACCCTAAGGGAGAAGAAGAAGAGAGAGGGCAGTTTATTTATACTGTTTCAAACTCAAAACCTAAAATCTTAGCTCGGGGTTTAAGCAGCATCAACTCCAGAATGATCCTTCTTCAACGGCTCTAATGAAGTTTTCACTTCTTCATAGTAATTAGTAAGTCCGGTTTCGTTTTATATTGGGCTGGGGGGGTTAAAGCCCAACAAGGTAAGAAGGAAAAAAGTTTGGCCTAGGCAACGTCTTCAAGTAAAGCCATACGCCTAACAAAATAAGGTGGTGTTGTGAGGTTGGTCGAGCACCCTAACATGAAATTTTTATTTCTAGTGTTCGAGTCTTAGCACCCAACAATTTGTGGCCAACATGTTTGAGGGGCACTCGAGTTAGTGCGCTTGCGGTGAAAAATAATTCTAGTTTTGCTGGGAGATACACTGAATTTGAATACCAACTAGCCGACTAGGTGCTTGTGTTATTAACACGCTAGCATAACCGAGATATCTTGCTACCTTACCCTCGAAATAAATATGTCATTCCTGTTGTTAATAAAATGGCAAGATTGGTTCCCCTGCTCTTATAAGGCGTTCTTTACTAATCATGATTATGTGTCTAAACCTTACGAAAAGATGCTTCAATTTTGAGTATTTTTTTTTTAAGAACTTTTTAGTCATAAGTTACATCATAGTAATTTTTTTTAATTTTTTTTTTATATAAAAGTCACATCGTAGTTCATTAGATAAGAGCATGTGATCTTTGTCGGGGTAGTTTGAAACGCAACAAGAAATTGCGCTCATTCATCACTTTACCAGCTCAGATATGTTGCCATTTACATAGGATATTCCAAACTATTAGTCACGATTTAGGTTAAAATCAGGCTAGAAATGGGGATTAAAAGTGATGCAAATGTGTGATTAACATGTCCAAGACTATTTTGTTTCATTGTTCCTTTTTATAAGTTGGGAGGTATTCGGTCTAGTTCAAAAATATTGCTTTTCAATTTTTTCTTCTCTGAAATTTAGGTCTTTAGTCCAACTCAAGAATGCAAATTTCCAATAACCAAAACATGTGTGTGATCATAAATTGAATTCATAATAGACTAATAGAGACGAATGAAACAACAAGTCTTCTCTAATGCCAAGTGTGTGTGTGTGTGTAAAGCCGTTCCAAAGAGGATGTTCGCAACCCAGAAAAAGTTCGGACGTCTAGGATTTCTCTACGATCAAGCTCCGACAGCTGCTCACCTCTTTCCGGACGAAGGCCAAGGGCGTCCCAGACTAGTTTGCAATGAAGATGAAGGCCAAGAGATCGAGGTCGGAGGTCTGGGCAGCGTGGTCGACTGCAAAATGGTAGTCCGATCAAGGTCGACTGGAAAGTGGTAGCAGGCGAGTCCACCCGACTGCAAACTTGTTTGGGATGTCTAGAGGGTTCGTCCAGCAATCGCAGCGCAGCCATCGTCGCATTCTCTCTATATATATATATACACATGCCGGTTCTGAAGAGGACGTCCGCAACCCAGAAAAAGTGCGGACGTCTCTCCTTCGGGCTTGATCAAGTTTCGATGGCAGCGTTTCTGTTGCCGAACGGAACCAGGCCACGATGTGGATCAGTTCAGAAGCGGCTTGACTCGTCGACAAAGGGTTCGCAGTGGAGCTCGATGAGCTTCCATGGTTTCCGGCGAGCTCGCCGCGCATCACTGAGAATCCAATCAGCTGAGCCTTCGCTTGGATGGTGATGCCGTCCGGGATGTCCAGGGGGTTGTCCGGCAACTGCAGCACAGCCGTCGCCACCTTCTTGACGTCGAAGGAGGGACGTCCGCACTTTTTCTGGGTTGCATACGTCCTTTTCAGAACCTTCCCCTATATATATAAACCCCCCTTGTTTTCGTTCTTTGTCTATGTGTTCCTGCTTAATTTCATGTCTAAACCTTATGAAGTTGCTTCGAATTTAAAGTCTGTTTTTTTTTTTTACAAACTTTTTAGTCATAAGTTGCATCATAATAATCGTATTTTCATGTATATTGAACAATTAGATAATAGTATGTGATCTTTGATGGGATTAGAAATTAGGGATATTGACTATTTACACAATTTGAGCCTAAAAATTACTCACTTACTCCACCAAGAAGTTTTTAATCTCATTTACCCAATTTATACATCAATGACAGTTTTTCCCTCATTTTAATTAACAAACTACACTCCTCTCTCTCTCTCTCTCTCTCTCTCTCTCTCTCTCTCTCTCTCTCTCTCTCTCTCGCCTAAAACGATGACAGAGAGCAAGAAGCCTTTGATTCCGATGACGCATAAATGGCTAGAATCGAACGGATCGCTGCGGATGCAAGAGAGAATCTTCGATGCGGCGTCCTATTTCCGGAAGCAGCGACCAGTGAAGGAGGAGTAGAGGAAGAGGGAGGAGAATCTGGAGATGGCGATGAGGGAAGGAGTGGGGTTCGGCCTAGACCTAATAGAGGTCCTGGATGGCGCGGCGGGAGTTGTTAGTGTCGGCGTTGAACCAAAGGACGGAGATGGAGCTGCCGGCTGTGGATGCGAAGAGGCCGGAAGGGCATGATGTCAGCAGATCTGAAGTTGTTGTAGTTAGGTGGGTCCGAAAGCATGTAGTCCCGGCAGTCCTGGACGATGGACAGCGGCGGAGAAGGTAGGGCGGTGAAGGCACAGCAGCAGCAGGAGACGGCGTTGGTGACGGTGACAACGACGTATCTGATTTTGTGCCATGATATGAAGGCCGGAGGGGTGATTGGGAAGTCCGACAGCACATCAGCGCATGGATCAACGTGCACGAGCTGGTTCCCGGAGACGAGGAGCGGATTATCGAGATTTCTGGCGGGACCCAGAGGGAAGGATCCAGGTGTTCTCTCTAGTGCATGAGGCTTTGTTTTTTATCCATGAGTGGATTCTCGAGAGTGAGGTATGTGGCGCCGATGAGGAGGATGAGTACGGCGGCAGTGGAGGTGGTAGCGGAGTGGTGGGACACGTGTCTATACTAGGTTTGTGGTGTCAAGAATGCATGTGGGGAGTTTGCTTGGGAAAGGAGGGAAGATAATAAAGCAAATGAGAGGAGACAAAGACCCAAATTAGGCTTATGCCAAGGGATCATAATCTGAATATGTGATTACTGATTTGCATTAAAAAGTATGAGAAAATATGTAGAAATGAAAAGATTATTGGGGTTAATAATACGATTATTGGGGGGCAATAAAATTGGACGCCTGATTCTAGTCACTGGTCTCCGATGATCGGTTGTCCTAATTCGGCCATGGACTCTGGTGACCGGTTACTGAAATCCGGCCACCAACTCTCGCAGCCAATCACCGGAGTTCGGTGAAGTCTCCATGACTCTCTCTAAGTGACAAAGAGAGAGAGGGCAAAATTGTCCTAAAAATAAATAGAAAACAATTAAAAAAAAAAACTTAATTGAGTATTATGGCAAAAGATATGTAAATTATTAGGTAAGTGGGCAATCTTATAAGATGTTTGGGTAAGTGTTGCTCAAATTTGGGTGAATGGACATTTTCCCTAGAAATTAAACTCATTCATCACTCTCTTAAGCATATTACCGTTTACATAGGATATTCCAATCAGATTGTAAAAACATAAACCGGGGCAAAACTATTGGTCACGATCTAGGTTAAAGTCAAGTCAGAGATGAGGACTAAAAGCTATGTAAAGGTGTGATTGATCATGTCCAATTCTTTTTTCTTTTTTTTTTTATATGAAAAATAATTCATTAGATGTTGAAGCCTTTTGGGCAACCCAAATTTACAACATCGAATAAAATGGCTCTAAAAGCCTAAACAGGAATGACATTGGACCAAAATTGATCACTATCTAGGGAATGACCCATATTTGCTAAAGCATCAGCTGCAAATTAAATTGACTTCTCTAAAAATATGGTTAAACGAGATAACACTCAAAATGTCTTGCAAGCTATTGAATGTCACGAATGATCTTCATAATTCTCTATGGCGGTGTGAGGATACCTTTGACAGCATCAATTATAAGTCACCTTCAGCTTGAATACGTCTATAGCCTTTCTAATAGGCAGCGTTAACTGTTAAGGCTATCACGCAGTGCTAGATAGTAGCTTCTGCAACAGGAATAATGGTTACACTAATTCTTTTTGCCCCAGCGACAAGTACTTTGTTGATGGAATCTTGGATAAGAAAGCCACTAGCAACATAATTGTTGGTAACTGAACCATCAAAATTTATTTTGATGAAGTCTGGTGGGGGAGAGCACCAATTCATAGTTTTGTTGATTGGATTTGGACCTCCCCAAACCTTAACCCTTTCCAAGTTGTCCTATGATGCAGTCACAGTAGCTGCAATCAGCTAATTTGGATTAGGCCTAGTTTGTCTAAAAATATAGTCACTCCTTGCCTTCCATATCTGTCAACATATGGTTAACATTCTAGCAAAAAGATCACAATTATACACCTGGTTAATGAATAGCATATTAAAGACACAAAGATAACCATCATTCCAATCTACATTAGGAATCATATTGGAAAGTCTCCAAATTTCATGGGCAAAAGAACAGAACCAAACAGATGGTCAGCTGTTTCATTATCTGCATTGCAAAGAGGACAAGTATTATCACTTATAATGCTAAATCTGGAGGGTCTATTTCTAGTTTTGAGTCTACCCCTCAAAAGGAGCCAACCAAACATTTTAATTTTTGGTGGAATATTAAGTTTCCACATCGAGTGTTTCTATTAGGACCTCTAAATCTGCTCACTTGACCTCACTCTATTATGAATTATTAAATGACATATATAACCTCCTATAAAATGACTATTAAGGACAATAATTATACCAAAAAATTATTATATGTTTTAGAGAAACTGAATTTGAGAGGAATTTGCTGTGTATTCACATTGATAATAGGGGCCTCTTTATATAGTGGATTACAATGCATAGAATCTCAACATACAAGGAAAGTAATTCTACATTGATTAGGATTCTAGATCCTTCTAATTAAATCCTATTACCACTAGGTCAAGTAACCTAGAGTTTGGGGTAAACACAAATTAGGTTTTCCTTGAACACTCCCCCTTGTGTTGCCCAAACGCGGTGCTTCTCTCGTTGCCTCGTTAAAAACCTTGCCGAGTAACAAAAACCCAGTGGGACAAAAATAACCTCGGTCGAAGGGGAAAAAGAGCACAACACACCATTCACGATTCGAGACGAACATGTAGACATCTCCCCCTGATGTCTGCGCCTCCCCTGATGACTACGATCATGGGAGTTCAGATAATTTCCGCAAGTCAATTCTTGCCACATGTTTCTCGAACGTGGATTTGAGCAATGACTTAGTAAACAAGTCTGCCTCACTGTCCTCAGATCGAACCTAATTCACTTTGATCTCGAGGAGAGCCTGTTGTTGCTGATTAAGCTTGGTTTTGTCGCTTTTGATGTAGCCTTGCCTCATTTGTTCAAAACAAGCAACATTATCCTAAATGCTCGTAGGCTCATCTGTGGTAGACTTCAAACCACAATTGCTTCGAACATGCGTAATGATGGATTCAATCCATATACATTCACGAACCACTTCGTGAAGAGCAATGATCTTTGCATTGTTCGAAGATATAGCGACTAGGGTCTATTCTATAGACCTCCAAGATGTCACGGTCTTTTCCCATGGTGAACACTTAACCGGATTGGGAATGACCTTTGTGTGGGTCAGAGAGATACCCAACATCAGCAAAACCTTCCAAAACACATGTCGTTTTGGGATGGGGATAGTGGACGCAGGCCAGTGTTGGCGGCGTACCTGGTGTGTGATGGGTCCGAATCCATCATTTCTTTGTAGGGATAGAACAAGCTCATATCAATCATACATCTCAAATATCGAAAGATATCTTTTACACCAATCCAATGGCGTCGCGTTGGCGCAGAGCTATATCTAGCTAACAAGTTCACAACATATGAGATGTCCGGTCTTGTGCATTGGGATAAGTACAATAATGCGCCTATTGTACTAAGTAAGGCACTTCTGACTCTAGCACATCTTCGTCATCATCCTTTCGACGAAGAGGATCCTTTTCAGGATCAAGACTACGGACGATCATGGGGGGGGGGGGGGCTTGAAGGCTTGACCTCGTCAAAATGCCTAAGCATCTATCGACACGATGCTCAAGTTCTAAACCGAGACATAATCGTGTTATCCCAAAATCCTTCATCTCAAACTACGGATTTCAAGTGTTCAGCGGTTTCCCTTAACTCTTTAAGGGCTTCTAATGAAGATCATGTCCAACATGAACCGTGATAGAATCCGAAACTTGTCATAGAAATGCGTGGGCATATCCGTTCCCAATCAAGTAGTCACATTAGTGAGCGTTTCAACCTTATTGTAAACGCGCTCCGTGGTCTAGAACCTCTTGACTTGGGTAAATGAAGTTCGCCATGAACCTTCATGTATATTCCATATCTAGATCCCTATAGAGATACGTAGTGACCACATTTGTAAGCTGCATGTTCAGTTATTTGGAAACTACCAAACTGACAAGGTAGTGGAGTGCAATGACATCCATTACGAGAAAATATGTCTCATCGTAGTCGATTCCAGGGCGTTTTGTGAGAAGCCTTGCGCCATAAGGCAAGATTACCATCTCTTTTTCTCACTACGCTTTCTAACGAAGACCCATTAGTCAACAGGTTTTATATTAGGAGGTGTTGGCATCTCTAGCTCGAAAACCTTCCTCTTCATTAGAGAATCCATCTTAACCTGGATCGCATCTTTCCATTTAGGCCAAATTTCTCTACGTTGGCATTCATTCATCAACGGAGCGTGGTTCGATATCCCACGTCTCATGTACACTAGTGTAAGTTTCATAGAACTCTATATTCTCAGGAATAGGTTCTAACGTTGAGGGTCCCCCAACGATAACCATAACCTGGAAGATTCTCATGAGGCGGATTTTGAGTGTCGATGATTCAAGGATTGGTTTGTGCCAATGTATCCTTTGAACCTACGGGCCTCCCACGCATCTTAGCTGGGGCCATGGCCTGTAACTCCAGAGTGCCAATTTCTTTGGCATTGGCGCCATGCCTACCTCCATGTAGGGTGGCGCTACGTCCTCTCATAGGGACGTCCTTCCTTGCAGGCATGTTTGCAGCATATTTGTGTAATCTCGTCACTTTAATAGGGATCAAGATGAGACATAGTGGGGACAGACCACGACAATTCCTGTCGTTCCCGTTGAACATTTGTGTTCTTATCTCCTCCGAACGATGGGAAGACTGTCTCATCAAAGTGACAACCCGCAAATCTAGCGGTAAAGAGATCGCCTTGCAAGGGCAGTAAGTGGCGGACGATTGTTGGAGTCTCAAATCCAACGTAGTTGCCCATTCGTCTGTAAGGACCTATCATAGAGCGCTGTGGCGGCGCAATTGGCACAAAAATGGCTCACTCAAATGTGCGTAAGTACAAAAGACGTGTACCCAGTCACTAGCTGTAACGCAGAGGTACATTGAGTGGCGGTAGGTCGTAGACGAATTAGCATAGCTGCATGCGATATCGCATCACCCCAAGCTGATGTAAGAAGATTGGTGCGCATTACCAATGTTCGGACTACCATCGTAGTCGTTTCTGCGAGACCAATTGGGTGTGTACATGGGAATGTGATGTCCAACATCAAGCCCATTGCAATATCCATCGAAAGTCTTTCGATGTAAACTCTCTAGCATAGTCAAATCCAATTGACTGAATAGGATGATCCGAGGAGTGAGCCCGTTGTCACATGATATGTGCTAGGAGTGTAGCATAAGCAGCATTACAAGTGGACAATGGCACAACACGTGACCAGTGTGTGCGTGTCAACCAACATCATGAGATATTTAAACGTCCGCAAGTTGGTTGAATCAATCCACAAAATCCCTACGGATTCTTTGTAAGAACAGAATGAGTAATGGCATATCCTTTGCATAGGACGGTCTCAGTCCTAATTTCCCTAAGGAAGAGGCTTAGCAAAAGAAATGATGTCCATGTGTAGTCTTTTGTAGACGGATCATCATATCATGACTAGGATGATCTATCCTGTCGTGACAAAGCCAATATGTGTATAAATCCAAGAGATCTTCTCTCATAACTTTATTGGATTTAATAGCTCGAATAGGGACATAAAATCCACTAGAGCGACACATAAACTTCTCTACGATGCGCCTCTGTTCGCAATCATTAGAGGTAATGCAAAGGAACTCATTTCCGTTCTCTACATGCATTTTCCCATGGAATTCGTTGGCTATTCATAGGTGTGATTTTCCCTATGAGCGTAGAGAGCTTTTGCGACAATAATCAAGGTGCCTTTTGGCAAGGGGAACTTGGGCTATTCCATGTCCTTGAATTAATATTGATGGCCTAGCCATCGTAGTCACAAAGTAATATGCTTAGAATCAAAATTGAGTCATAATGAAAAGAACTCGAAATTTTATTCATAAGCCAACGGAGTACATCATTGTTTATATGATCAAAGAAAATCTAATCCAACAAAAAGTAATATGGCAATCGCCTACATCTCTTGGAAAATAAAAAGACTTAATCAAAATCGCCAGTTTCTGGGTCTTGATCCTTGTAGTCTTCCACCCTTAGATCTAGATCGCCATCTTGATCTTCTTGTGCCATGTAATTTGCTTCCCTTGCTTCACGATATGTCTTGTATGCGTTTGCAACATTCTGGGGTGCGGTACATGATTTGGTCCAATGTTCAGTTGATCCACATCGAAAACAAACATCATTATGGTCAGGCTCCCTTGATCGAGGCGCCATTGGGGCACAATTTGGACGACCTATCCTCTTGGTGGCGTTACCACCATGGTCGGAGGCTCCGCCTCCCTCTCTCTTCACACGTTGACCTCTACGGTTCCGTGCACACCTCTCTTGGCGATTTCCTTCCTCTTTAGGGCGAACATATGGACCAGAGTGTCCAGAATTGTCCATACTTTTAGGGTTTCGCTCCTTGCGTCCTCCACTAGGGGCGCGACTATAGTTAGACTCCGGAATAGGCTTAGTTCCCACGGGTCTAGCATTATAGTTCTTCACAAGAATATTGTCGTGCTTTTCAGCTACGTTCATGGCGCCAATGAGCTCATGAAACCTTGTGATGCGTCCTGCATTTACATCAATCCGATAATTCTTTGAAATCATCAGTGCAGAGACGGGGAAGGTAGAGAGAGTCTTCTCGATCAACATCATATCAGTTATGGCTTGGCCACAAAACTCCATCAGAGACTTGATACGAAGGGCTTCCGAGTTATAATCAAGCACAGACTTGAAATCACAAAAGTGGAGGCTATGCCATTGCACTTCTAAATCAGGAAGCAGGGAGTCACGAACGTTGCCAAATCACTGCTCAAGTTCTACCCATAGCTTTCTTAGGTCTTCCTCATTGAGGTATTCATTTTGGAGCGCGTCATTCATGTGCCTTGTCATGAGAATTATGGCTTTAGCTTGTTTTGCTTCGAAAGCAGTAGCTTGCTCAATGGAGAGCACGTTCTGACCAGGCTCTTGGATGGCTCCCAGAAGTCCATCAGCCTTAAGATGTTGGCACACATCTCGGACCCACCTATGGTATCCTGCGCCAGTTGTTTCTAGTGGAATGAAGTTCAACTTGTTCAGGTTACTCATCTTGAAAAACAACACAAGATTAGGGTTAGTTTCGGAGCGAAAAGGCTACCACGAAAAACTATTAAATTTCTGAGCGTAGTCGCTTCCAAGAAATTAGGGATTTTCTGAGCGTAGTCGCTTCCAAGAAAATCCGATTCCAAGAGGGGTTTTGGATTAGATCGAAACAACGATGTATTTGGTCGATCGTTTTCTTCTCAACAAACTTTAAGTTTGGAGGACTCTACAAGCTCCAAGCTTGGAGTGAGCACGAACCCCCACAGTTCGGCTTTTGGTCTCCCCTATAAAGAAGAAAATGAGGGTAGAAGAAGGGATGTTGGAAGTCCCTGAGAAAAGAAGAAGAAAATGAAAAAAAAACTTCAAAAACGGGAACTTTTAGAAAAGTTTACCTTAAAAAGATGGCCGGAAAAGTGGTCGCCGGAAAGTTATTGTAGTTGACCGGAAAAGTCGTCGAAAAGTGGCCGGAAAGTGACAGGAAGTTGGCCGGAAAAGTAGCCGGAAAAGTGTTGACCGGCCGTTGACCGGTGTGCTGACGTGGCAATCGGAGCTGACGTGGATGCTTGCGTGGCAGATGATGCAAGGATGACGTCAGGGTTTTTTTATGCTTCTGGGCTTCTGGTTGTTGGGCTTCAGGTTGCTGGGCCAAGAGCTTTGGCTTCTGGGGCTTGGGCTGACCGCAACTGGGCCTAGGGTTGACCGAAGTTGGGTTCGGTTGACTGAAGCACAGATAGAAGATGTAGGCGGCGGTTCAGCAGCTCCTGTGGTTCAGGCGGCCGGTTCACGTGGTTCTAGGCCGGTTCCGATCTTGATATTTTGGCTCCGGTGTTTTGGGGTGCTGCTACAGCTGCTGGTGAATTTATTAGCAGTAGGCAGGGAGGAAAGCTCTGAACCGGGGAGAGAGGGTATGAGTATTTCCGGGGGCCGGTTCGGATATTTTTCGGCCGGTTCTGGGGTCTTCGTCGCCGGTTCTGGGCTTCTGGGGGTGAGAACTTCAAGGTGGGTGGCAGACGTTTCGGGGGTTTGGAGGCTACGAATATTAGGTTTCAGGGTTAGTGCTTCGTGCTGATAACATGTTTTAGAGAAACTGAATTTGAGAGGAATTTGCTGTGTATTCTCATTGATAATAGGAGCCTCTTTATATAGAGGATTACAATGCATAGAATCTCAATCATACAAGGAAAGTAATTCTACATTGATTAGGATTCTAGATCCTTCTAATTAAATCCTATTACCACTAGGTCAAGTAACCTAGAGTTTGGGCTAAACACAAATTAGGTTTTCCTTGAACATTATATTTATTTTCACTAGACTTTTCAATTCAATAATATTAGATTGCATTCTTTATTAAGTTCCTTATCTATTTTCATTTTTCAATTTCACTACATACTCTTATATATATTTAATAAGAATTAAAACTTTTTTTTTTTTACTTTGTTAAGGGGAACCCAAAGGCTTCTTAGGCTCAAGATAAATTTATTCGGTGCATGTGAAATGCTCCAACTGTGCACTGCAGCACAGTGCCTGGCCACTTTGATAGCTTCGGGATTCGAACCTAGGTTGGGGAGCACACCCAACTAGGCAAGAACCACTAGGCCACTTGCAGTGGTTAAGAATTAAAAACTATGATGTATCATCATACATGTTGAACAAATATTGGTGAGGGAGAACAAAAGCAATCCTATTAGCATAAAATCTAAGTCTATTCAATATATCTGCAAAAAAAAAAAAAAATCTAGCAAAAATGAAAAACTGAAAAACTTTTGAAATAATTAATCAGAAGGTACAAAAAATAGAGAAAAAAAATACCATTAAGAAAAAATTATAATCTTCATTTTCTTTTGCACAGCTAAAAGAGAAAAAAAAATATAAAAGAAAAACACAAAATAGTTCATGTTAAAACATTTTTTTTGTTAATTAGAAATTAATTTTTGAAACCCAATTCCTTGTGTTTAATTTTTTTTATTGGATAAGAGATTTATGTTGTTTGATTAAGGAATGGAGATGTAATTAAGATTTATAGAATAATTAAATAATTTGAAATGGCCAAATTTTTAAAGATAATAGTTCGTTTGTAAATTTTAGGAAATTGAGTGAGATTTAGTGAGTAAATCTAATATTTGAAAGTTTGATAGAAGGTGTAAAAATCATACGAGGTCAAGTGAATAAATTTAGAGGTTCCAATAGAAAAAATCATCCACATCTTCGTGATCAAGTCAATTTGGGCATGTTGATTCAAATTTCCATATTGCAACCAGGTTGTTGACTTAATTGAGAATATACCACTGAATGCAGGTTCCCACACAAACTCGTCATCTTGGTTTGAAACAGTTTGAGAATACTTGAATTCAAATGAAGGAGCAGTTTGGTTTTATTCCAAGACTTGTTAAGAATATAATCGTCAACAATCTCATTCCAATCTATTAAGTTTTTCCAATTGTCATCTCTCGTTTATAAAAGTGGGAGAGATATTTAGTCCTCTACAATAATAACACTTTCTGATATATATATATATATATATATCAGTATTATTTAAGCAAACAACCCTTAAGGTTAAATTTTCAAAATACTTGAAATTGCCCTTCTTTTATTAAATTTTAAAATCTGTAGTTTAATGTATATAGGCTATAATAGTAATTTGATAAGTATAAAAAACAGAAAATGAAAAGAAAAAAAAAAACACAACATGAGAGGCTGGGAGCAGTTCTTTCCCAACTGTATTAGAACTGCAATTGCAGTTTGAAAATAGTATTCTTATTTGAAAACAAAAAAAAAATCAGAGTAATATTACATAAATATATAACAAAAAGAAAAGGCAAATTGACACACGCGTTAGCGTATGTTAAGAGGCTAGTGTATGTGTGTGTGTATATATATATATATATTTTAATAATATTTAGAGGTCTCTCGTCCAACTGTCAAACTCAAGAACGCAAATTTGTAAGAACTAAAAATGTGTTTGATCATAAATTCATAATAGACTAATAGAGACGAAACGACAAGTCGTCTCTAAAGAATGCAATTTTTTCATTCAACGTTTTTGTGGGGAGCCATATGTTGACGTAGTGCCCAAAGACAGACAAACTAGCGCTTAATCAAAACTGTCTCGGGACATATATTGCAAGATTAGCAAGATCCAATCTTCAATAGTCTCTCACAAGAAGAAAGAAGCAGATAAAACTGAAACATAAACTGCTTGAACTGGATTCCTCTACTAATTATAGCCAGGTATATGTCATAACCCTCTTTCTGTTTTTCTGTTGTTTGTTTCAGTTTTTTTGTTTATTTTTTTTTTCTCTGTTAGTTGCAGCTATGGTGATTCTCGGATAAACCCAATTTAAGTTGGGTTTGTTACTGTCTTCCTCAGATCCGAGAATCACCAATACCCACTTTTCCAGAATTGAACATAGTTCTGTAAAAAACCCAGTTAAATTTCGAAACTTTGTTGCAAGCCAATTTCAATTCAAGCATTGTGATTGTAAATTCTGAGTTGTAGAATATGCAATTGAGGTACTTCGCGTTCGGAATCATAAAGTTAAAATCTTTCTATACAATTCATGGTGGAAAGAACAAATTTCAAATTTTGAAGAATAGTTTTTAGGAGGATATAGTAGTATAGAAATTTCATTGTGCTTATGAGGTTTGTTTCATGTCTTTATTTTTATTTTTATTTTTTTATATTTTTTGCAGTGTAGCAACTTTGGCTGAAACATTGTAGAAGCTTATTGTCTCAGTTCTGAGATTTGTACATAAAGAACTTAGTGCAGTGATGTCCTTTTCTTTCTGTGGATGAATCGTCGCAATAGAATACGATGAGTTATATGTTACCAGTTGAAGTGAGTATTATCTTTTTTCTTTGATATGCTTTTTCGTGTAGCTCTTTGATTAACTTCATTAAGTTTACGCATTAATAAATTTTTACACAATGCAACTTATAAGTGGTTGATGTTAAAGTGGTCTGCTGTTTCCTGTCACAGATGGAATCAATAGATAATGAATCGATACATGAATTCAAAGATGAGATTCTTTCTATTCCGGAGATGAAGGCTCAAAAGTCGCAACCCATTCAAGAATTGGGGGAAGGGTCCTTTTCAGGAGGTTTACAAGCTAAGGGTGATGATAAAATGTGGAGGAATGTTGTTTGTAGGAGTATAAAGACTGTAGTTTTGTCAAACAAACTCAACATGCTTATGCCTTTTGGGCCTCTAGCAATTTTTGTCCATATATTCACTGGCCATAATGTGAGTTGCAACTCTCCTATCTTTGCTAATGACTGAAATTGTTCAGTCCTGTTTATAATTTACGGATGTGAATTTCAGGGGTGGGTCTTTTTCTTGACCTTGTTGGGTATAACTCCTTTGGCTGAGCGTTTAGGTTATGCTACAGAGTACGTAGTCCTTTTACCCTATGTTTCAACTACATCTCAGTAATTTGAATTGTTAAGTAGCTAAAGTGAACTTTATTTTGCTCATATAGGCAGCTGGCATTCTATACTGGACCTACTGGTAAGTTTCTTACTCATATTCCAAATAGGTTACTTTTTACCCTTATTTCTTTGTGGTTTATTCTATTTCTAAGGCGGAGCTGGCAATCTAATGGTTTTCTCCTACATTAATAAGAGATCTTGCTGCAAATTATATAACTTTATCTAGGTTGCATTCTTCATCAGGAAATCTGCATTGTGTTTTCTGACTGTAAAAGAGGAAGTTCTTGTCCTTGTTTGTGTCCCTTTTTTTTTTCTGGATACAATTCAGTTTCATGTAGCAGGAAAGTTATAAGTAAATTTCTTCAGCTATATACAAAACATTTTCTTTTGGCATATGCCGAATGCACATATTTTACTTTGTCTTTACATTGACATGCACCCAAAGCATATGAGTTATTCTTATAGTACTGTCCTATTGTCTTGCTAATTTTGTATATAATGGTGAGTAAGAGTTTTTTCTTCTAGGTTCAACTTTTGATATGTGGAATTGGAACTTGCAGTTGGGGGTCTTTTAAATGCTACTTTTGGAAATGCAACAGAACTGATTATATCAATTTATGCACTGAAACATGGAATGTTACGCGTTGTTCAGCAGTCATTATTAGGCTCTATTCTGTCAAATATGCTGCTGGTGCTTGGATGTGCATTCTTCTGTGGTGGGCTTGTTTTTCAAGATAAGGAACAAGTGTTTAACAAGGTAAATATATCAGCTTCTTTTTTTCCTCTCTCTATATGTATTTATATAAGTATATACAATATAAATGTGTGTGTGTGTGTATACACATGTATCTATATATATATATATATATCAATCACGGTGAGTCTCTGTTATCAATTTGGTAATTTTTTTTTTAGAATCTTTCTGAAGCTATTTAAGTACTGCAGGCAACTGCTGTTGTGAACTCAGGCTTGCTATTAATGGCAGTCATGGGACTACTTTTCCCAGCTGTTCTGCACTACACTCACACTGAGGTGCATTTTGGGAAGTCGGAGTTGGCACTTTCAAGGTTTAGTAGTTGCATCATGCTTCTAGCATATGCCATATATCTTTTCTTCCAGTTAAAGAGTCAAAAGAATCTATATGTTCCTCTAAATGAGGTGAGTTGAGCATTCTCTTTTTGTGTTTATATAGTTGCTCTTTTTTATCACAATCAAAGGGTTTTATCATTCAATTTTTGGCTTGCGATTACTCTATTAACTTATGAATTCTGTTGTGGTAAATACGCTGTGAACTCAGGAAGGGAGTCAAAATGAAGAGAACTCAGATGATGATGATGAGACACCCGAGATTTCTAAATGGGAATCAATAATTTGGCTTATAATAATGACGAGTTGGATCTCATTCCTATCAGAATATTTAGTTAATGCCATAAAGGTCGGTATAAATACAAGATTCTGAACTTGGGTTGATATTACTAAATCTAAATCACTCCCCCCTCCCAAGTGATGGATTTACGAGAGTTTAAGCAAAAGATTTTATTTATTTTTCTAAAAATTTTAATGTGAATTGAACAAAATTTTATTTATTTATTTTATTAATTTTTTTTTTAATGCAATGAAAATCTAGAAAAAAAGTCTGGCAACTATTAGTGAGATTGGTTGGTATTTATGATTAATGAGCTTTATGGTTGGATGATTAATTTGCAGGGAGCATCTGTAGCATGGAAAATCCCTATTTCATTTATTAGTGTTATCTTGCTCCCAATTGTGGGTAATGCTGCAGAGCATGCTAGTGCTATTATGTTTGCCATGAAGGACAAGCTTGTAAGTTACCGGGTTTTTGATATTTTATTTATTTTTTGTTAGTTTGCATTGGAATGATCTTGAGTTTCTCTACAGGACATTTCATTGGGAGTGGCAATAGGGTCATCGACACAGATATCTATGTTCGGGGTGGGTACTTGTCTGAGGCTTTTTTCTATGTATATGGTGCATATAGAGACAGAGGGTCCTTCCCTTACTGTTTTTATAGATACAATATAAACCTTGTTTCAAGTTGTGAAATTACACTGATATAACTTGTATATTTTATCATCCTGTTGCTGATTGTGCAGTTAGTAATAGTAACTGATAATGATCCTTTTTTATTTGGCTGATACAAATTTCTAAACCTCTTATCTGTTTCAATTACTGCAGATTCCTTTTTGTGTAGTTATTGGGTGGATTATGGGACGCCCCATGGACTTGAACTTTCAACTCTTTGAGACAGCCACACTTTTTATAACCGTCTTAGTTGTAGCCTTTTTGCTGCAGGTATGCATTCCAATTACTGATATTAAGAAAAAAGGCACATAACATCGACATATGGAAAATGGGTTGCATCACCCTTGTATTCAATTGTCTGTCTGATTCTGCTTGTTAGAGCTAAAACAAGTCCCTCTGCTTATTGCTATCATTGTGCTTTGGTTGCAGGATGGAACCTCTAATTACTTTAAAGGGTTGATGCTTATTCTTTGTTATCTGATAGTTGCAGCAAGTTTCTTTGTTCATGTAGATCCTTCGGCTGCAGGTCTGTATTAAATTAAACTTCTCTATTAACTGATAGAAACCTCCTCCGTATGTTTAAATGGAATAACTAATACTGTGTTAGCATAGGCCGTGAACTGAGCTTTTGATTTTTGACATATTGGTGTGATCTTGCAGATGAAGCTGGAACTTAGTCGATTCATGGAAGCTGTTGAAGATGACTATAAAAGGAGTCGGGTCTATTGGTGAAAGGTTATATACAGAATGGCAGGTGATATTGGAGATGAAATGTAACTGAAACATGCTCAACGTAGCCAATGATTCCAAAGGTGCATCTGCAAATGCTACGAGTCATTGTTCTGTTTGTACATATCAGAGATCTCAACTTTTTTTGTTTTTAGCCAACTGCTACTTGTTCTTGTTGAGTGAATATTATTGAGCAGGTGTTGTTGCAGAGCTTTCTCTTGGGTGGCAAGTCTTGACTAAGAATCTAAGATGAGGGGGGGAGTGGTGTATGCAACTTTAAAAAAATTCGTATACATTCTTACATTCTTTTACCATTACATGCCGTTGTGTCAATGCTTTCAACGGAATTTTGCATGTCAAAGTTGACAAGCTCGAGCAAATTATATGTACGGAAGAAAACATAGAAATTGAAAGTCAGATTAACATCATACATTTGCTAACATCGTCTGGGAGATCATGAGGAAGATCTGCTCTGGTTCAGCTCAGCCACTTGAGAATGTAATAGCCATGGTAAAACGTTGGATTGGTTGGTTTATTTTGTGCTCGGCTCTCCTCAAATAATGACTAAATTGATGGCTTCACTCCACAGTTTCAATACTCGCCAAGTGCGCTATAGAACTTGGTGAAACTTTGATAAAATTGCAAACGACAGTTGAATATGACGAGTACAACAGAATGATCAAGCTTAGGGTAGGCTTAAACCGCACATTCTTCTATATCTACTATAGAAAAGATATACAATTTGTATGTGTAATGATCAGATTAATCATTATACATATGATATAACAGAAGACTTCAAACAAATTGGTTGCGGTAGTAAAAGGCCTTCACATTCAAATGCCTTACACGTCAACACCATTAACATGGATGGAGACTGCTAGATACGATGTGTTGCTATAGCTATGAGGACCGGTACTATCAGCCAAGAAAACGGCATCGTTCACTATTTTATCCACCATGGATTCATGAAGCTGTGCAGGTACTTTCAGGCTAGAAATCTTGTCCACTGTGAACGGGTCGAGTTCGAGGTTTTCACGAGTCACAGTGATGTTGCTGCAGCACTCTTTTCCTTCAATTGTGTCAATGGAGCCGTACAGCTGCTCGAACTCGAAATCCCAGCAGGATTTCAAGTGTCTGATCTTCGCATGGATATCAATACAGTACTTTGTCAATGGGAGCTGGTATTGGGATTCAACTATATATGCAGTTGATACGAGTATTACAACGCGCTTCAACCACCACAGTCTCACACGCATTCATCAGTTCCGTGGCCATCGTCCTTGTGTTTGGAAATCGCAATAGTGGAAATCTGGTAGGAAAAGCATCCACTAAGGTCCCATCCGGGATTGCTTCGCTTTTAAAAAAATCAGCTTTTGTTTAAAATCTTAGATTTTATTGTGTTTGGTAAATAAATGAAAATCAACTTTAATTGAAAATTACAGGTCATTAGCAACAAATTTTAGATACTTGGGTGTTGCTTTTAGAAGCTGCTGTGGATCAAAACACGCTCTGAAGTTGTTTTATGTTCTGACAGCACTTTTAAAAATATTATTTGCCAAATGACAGTTTTGTAATTCACAGCTAATTATTTTCACAACACAGAAGCAGTTTTTTTTTTTTTTTTAAAGTCACAGCAATCCCAAACTAGCCCTAAATATAGATCATATCCAGAGCGGAGCTTCGCTTTGAAAATTAACTTGTGAAGTTCGAATTTTGGGTCACTTTTCGGTTGCACGTCCACATCTTGACCGTTTAGTTTTTAGGTACTAGTGTATAGATCGTCTCTGCAAATTTTCAGCCAAAATGATGATCGTTAAGGCATTGATAACTGATTTAAAGCTAGTACGGTTCAGGTTGACAGATTCAGTCCGTCCATTGGTTTAAGCGAGTTAGATACCTTAACTATCATCAATTTGGCTGAAAATTTGCAGAGATGATCTATACACTATTACCTAAAAACTGAAGGGTCGAGATGTGGATATGCGACCGAAAAGTGACCCAAAACTCAAACTTCACACGTTAATTTCAAAGCGGAGCTTCGCTCTGGATAGGATCTGTATATATATAATAAGAGTTAAAAATATGATTAAGATCATGTGACATAAAAATGTATGATATATATGTTGAACGCATATTGGTGAGGGAAAACAAAATAAATCCTCTTATGATTTATGACCTAAATGTAAGTCAATATATCATATTTGCTATAAAAATAAAAAAATAAAAAATATATATAAATAATTAATCATGTGGTACAAAAAATACAGAAAAAAAAACATTAAAAAATGAATGATTTTTTTTTTTGAGAATAAAAACAAATGGTTTCTTCATTTTTTTTTTTGCACAGCTAAAATAGAAAAAAAAAATAATAGTTCATGGCATTTTCTTATTGATTGGACATTAATTTTTGAAACTCAAGTTTGATTAAGAAATGTATATTTAGTTAAGATTTATAGAGTGATTAAATCATTGAAATGACTAAATTTTTTATTTTAAAGATAATAATTTGTTTGAAAATTCTATAGTGAGGTTATTTGAGAAAGTTTAGTGAGGTTTAGTGAGTAAATTTAGTATTTGAAAATTTGATAAGAGGTGTAAATAGCATAGAGGTCAAGTGAGTAAATTTGGAGATTCTAATAGAAAAACTCTTTTGTATCAGGCTAAAAAAGCAACATCGAGGTTTAAGACTTTAAGCAGCTTAGAAACACGTACATTAGGATGCAATTCTAAGAAACATCACTGCGCTTTGTGCATGTATATCTAGAACAACTCATCAATTGTAAACCATATACTTGGGCGTCGCACTAAATTTCTGGTACCCCTTAATAACTTTGTTCACGGCATCAAGGAAGTCCTTTTCAGTCACCGTCTTCCTCCGTGCACGAATGGCAAACATTCCAGCTTCTGTGCACACGCTTCTTATATCGGCTCCAGTGGAATTAGGGCACATCCGAGCCAGAAGCTCAAACCTAACATCTCTTTCACAATTCATGGTCCTTGCATGGATCTTAAAAATCTGAGTTCTACTCTCCATATCAGGCAGACGGAACTCGACCTTCCGATCCAATCTTCCGGGGCGCAACAATGCCGGATCTAGAGTGTCAGGCCTGTTTGTTGCCATCAACACCTTAATGTTTCCCCTTGCATCAAACCCGTCGAGCTGGTTCACAATCTCAAGCATTGTACGCTGAACTTCAACGTCTCCGCCAGCACCATCATCAAACCTGGCACCTCCTATGGCATCTACCTCATCGAAAAACACAATGCAAGCCTTCTTGGTCCGCGCCATCTGGAACAGCTCTCGAACCATCCTAGCTCCTTCTCCAACATATTTCTGAACAAGCTCACTCCCAATGACACGAATGAAGCAAGCATCTGTTCGATTGGCCACGGCTCTAGCTAGAAGGGTCTTGCCAGTTCCTGGAGGACCATAGCAGAGAACACCCTTGGGAGGGTCAATCCCAAGCTTGACAAACTTCTCAGGGTGAAGCAATGGTAGCTCAACCACCTCGCGCATCTTTTCGATCTGGTCCTTACATCCACCAACGTCGTTGTATGTTACATCTGGCTTCTCTTCCACAGTCATCATGGTCACAGTTGGATCAATTCTGGGAGGCAGAGGAATCTGAATTTGAAATTTCTGTTGGTCGACCCCAACACGCATGCCTTCTTCTATATCAGTTGGGGAAACCCTCTCGCCCAAGCCGACCACAAACTTTGCAATATGCGCAACGTTGATGACGTATTTTGCATCTTCGGAATTAGGGTTAATTATCTTGGTGCATCTTGCCACCTTGAGAGGTTTCTCCCCCATCATCTTTCCATCCGAAATAAGATCCCAGTGGGTAGGAGTAGCTAGGCCAGTGTCCGATTCCTTAATGCCACATAAACTGTTCAAGGTTTTAGCCTTGTCTTTGATTTCCTTCTCCACGTTTTTGATGGGAGTTGAATAGGGTCCTGTTCCATATGTTTTGAGGAGTGCGATGTCGTCCTCGTCGAGGGGTCTAGGGTTTTTCTGGTCTTTCATGTTGTCCTCCGGATCAGGCGCCATTACAGTAAAGGTTAGAAAAGTTTCGAATTGATTTGAGTTTAGAATACTGCAGCGAAACGCTGTAAGCAATTGATTTAGTTTAGTTTGGCTTAAAGCTTGAACCTTCGCTTATATAAGCTTCGCCAGTTTCCATGTCCGTTTAGGATTAGAATTAAGAATCAGAATTAAGATTAGTAAAGGAAAGCAGTAAAACATAAGGACAATATTTTTGCTAGTTTCCATATCCGTTTAGAAATTAACTTTCAGTCTTTGCATAGGAATACTTTACATATTTGATTACAGATTAAGACAGCCCTTTTTTTTTCTTTTTTGAGTTAATTAGATTAAAGTCCAAAATTTAGACCTCATATTAATTGTAATCTGCATCGATTTTTCTTGTTAATTGCGGTCCAATGACTTAGTTGCCACCTCGGATTTATTTCCTTTTCCATCTCGCTGACTCAATCCTCATTAATTTTTCTTTTTTACATGACTAATATGCCCTTGTTGAATGTCTTTGCACATAAAATGCAAGAATTAATCATATTAAAATTAGCAATCTGATTAGTAATGTAATATCATATTTGATGTGTATTTTTCTTAAATTATTCTTATTGATCTGGTATAAAATTATGAAATTGATATGACATTGAATACTATATTTATTGTAAATCATCCTAAAATTATTCTAATTTAAAAGATGTCTTCTATAAGTTAAGAATCTTTTCTAAAGCAATTTTTTGATAATGTTTTTCTTCAATACCAAAGCTTCTCTGGTTATGGCTCTTGTTCGTAATGTCAAGTTTTATATGAACGTCGTTCTCTTTCTTTAACATTAAGCTTTCTTGGTCAATGTGTTTTCTTATCGGCCCTATACGATTATGATCTTTTTCATGTAAATCATTCCATGGATGGTAGCTATTCTTCTTCTTCTTCTTCATTTTTTTTTTTTAACATTTCTTTCTTAACTTACCTTTAACCTAGAAAGGAACGTGTGTGTGTGTGTGTATTTTGTTGGTTGATTAACCACTATTGTTACCTCATTCTAAGGTAAATATTATGCAATTTTTTGTGGTAGATGTATTAAGAGCTCAAAAGTTCATCGTTTCAGTATACCTCATATATAGGTAGTTCTTCTTCTTCTACTAAATCATCTCTTTTTTCCTCTCCTTCTGCCATGCATATCTTCTTTCCAACACACAATTCTCATTTTTTTTTTCTCTCGAATCTATATTTTTTGTCTGGCTTCTTCCTTCTTAGTTCATTTTTTCAGGTCTTATTAACGTGACTTCTTCAATTCGCAGTTACCTTTATTATAAACTTGATCAGAAGTTTTTGCTTACCTTTGACATAAAATCAATTATGGTATTATAGGTAACATTTGTCCTAGAATTTGATTAGACATTTTTGTTTCTCATTTACATGCCTTATGTGTAGGTAAAAATTCATAAGTTTCTCAATATCTCTATATCTAAGGTTCGATCTCTCATTATCTCCCACTTTCTCTTTCACACTTTTTATCTTTTAATTAGGTATAGGTTCTATATGTACATATTTGTACCTTTTGCGTAGATTGGTAATATATTCTATATATATATATATATATATATATATATTTTTTTTTTTTCTGCTTCCTATGTCTAGATAGGTCAGATCTCATACAACTTTAAATACCTACTATAGAGATACAATTGAAGCAATAATGTTTGAATTTTTGTTCTGATGTTTTTCATCCTATAGTATAGGTATATAAGTATTCGATATTTCTATACATACATCTTAGGTATATTGATATCATAGGAATGTATTTAGTGTATATCTGAAAATTATCCATTGATGAATTGTAGATTATGGAATTTGAATTTGAAATTTAACATTGAGCTGAAATTGTGATTCAATTAGTGAATTTAGAATTATTTACCTTATTTGGTTCTAAGGGTAAAATAGACTATTAAAAAAAACAAATGGACCGCAATTAACAAGAAAATATGCGCGGACTACATCTAACTTTTATATAACAAAAAGGACTTGGATCAAAATATCTCTATTTTTTTTTAAAGCAGATTAATCCGCTTTGAGCAATGTAAACGTAATAAATAGCCAATACTCATATTAATGTCATATTGAAATTTACTTGACTCTATTAAACCCTAAATGACATCAGGATTGAAACTTCCAGCAGGGACAAAATTGGAGTTGCATTGCAGAGCTTGCTTCAGATGCAAATTCAAGCCATAGTTGTTAACCTCAAGCGCTCTCAACTGCTCTTGCTGTTGAGCCACCAACTCCTTCATATGCATCAATTCTCGGCTTCGACCCTCTAACTCTTTCTGCCGTTCAAGTAGCGCACACACAGCTCGCTTGAGCACCATATTCTCCTTTTCAAAGCTTGCACCGATCGATTTCTCGAAACCCTTTAACACTTTTGCAGCGCGTGCCCTAGCATCCTCCACACTAATACAAGTTATCAATTCTCCGATAACCAATTCAACCCAATCCGCAGTATCATCTTCAGGAATGGGTTTCTGATCTTGTGGTACTTTTTCAGCAGAACCAGAAGTAACCCTATTCTCCGTCAGGTGAAGCTCGCTCAGGCTCTTGATGGTGGCATCAATATCGTAGCAGGACTCTTGCAATGCTCTATCAAGAATCTGGAGATCCATAAATTAGGTGAGAGAAAAAAGAGCGAATTAAGTTCGAGTGAGGAGCGGAGAAGTGATGAAGAAGTCTGATTCAGAGAAGAGAACTCTGAAGTATGAGGAAACTTCCTTAAATACAAATGCATGGGTTGCAAATGGAAGATTAGCCGCGAAATCTTAACTAAGCTATAGTTTCCAAATCCGTGTAGGATTTGATTTTGTCGGTTTGCCCCAACGTACTAGGAATTCCAAAGTCTTTCGGGAATGGTGCGGACCAAGCATTTTATTTCCACGTGTACAAACAAAAGTGAAAAATAATTTTCTTTCACAATTAATGCGATTGGTTACTAGAATTGAAATTCGACCTTTATCAACATTTTTGTTGAAAGATAGTTGAAACCAATTGCTACTACAAATGAAATTTTATTAATACTTTACTCAATTCAAAGTTTCAAACAAAAGAATTCTTCATGAAAATATGTGTTCAAAGATGTAGCGGCTCAAATAGAAAGCGAGGCCAAAATGTAATCTTATTCACAAGCTCCCAATTTTTCTTTTTAGAAAATTAGAGTATATATTGTTGGAGAGGAAGATATCACGTTAGAAAAGTAACAAAAGTTAATATAACTTATAAGTGGGTGACTCACATCTAATTGAACCGAAGTCTTTTGTGATTATACATGTCTCAAGTTCCAATGTGGGAATTAGATGGTTAATTGATTTCACTTGCAGGCCTAGAGCTAGGTTGCACGTGAGGGGGCTTGTTGGAGAGGAAAGATCCATATTAAAAATTACAAAAGATAATAGAACTTATTAGTGGATGACTCACACCCAATTGTACCGAGACCTTTTGTAATTACAACCCAACACCTAACATGTGGTTAAGTTAGGACAATATTGAAAGCTGAGCTATTGAACCAAAGATGAAGGAAGAAGAAGATGAGAAAAACGGAGAGAGAGGGCGAGAGAAAGCGTATAAAACGGACCGGGCTACATTGTATATTCTCTGTTAATTGTGAACAGTATATCAACAGCCTATTTATAGGCATAACAAAATTACACTAACACCCTTTCATATTCCTAACACCCCCCCTCAACCATAGGCTTGGGTACAAGCATATGGTTGGATCTAATTTGAAAAGAAAACCCCCACAGAAAATCTTCAACTGATGTGCTTCTTGAACACTGAAAAATGGTAGAACTGGAGCATCTTCAATTCAACCCATAGTTCTCCATAGCACTTCAATGTAAATAATTGATGGAGCTTCCATTCTCAGTTCAAATTCTAGAGTGCAAGAGCTGCTACCACACTATTTCCCTCAATTACCATCATACGCCTGTAGCAGTCACTGAGAATAGGAGATAAACAATAAGTGGTCAGAGAAGGTCTTGTTGAAACTTCACTGGAAGAAAGAGCCCAACATTATGCCACTGTGAAACAGATTTCTTCTCAACTGCACATGCTACTGCCAGATTACTTTATACCCTGTTGCTACAATGCATAAAGTCTAACCCCAATGGTATCAAACTCTTCAGCTATTTAGAACATGTGAAAATCTAGTCTACTCCAAGAATAATGAAGAATCGTCAAAGTGAAATACTTATTAGCCCAAAACAGATATCTCATCCTTATCAAGCTGATATATCACCATAGTATTACATCAAACTTCACAAGTTTTGTATCACATAATTGAATCCATGAAAAGCACTTGCTGAACCACCACCAGCAAAGACAAGAGATAGCAACCATGCAATATAGGCCATGCATACCCGTTCTACTCATATGACTAGTAGCTACAATCATCAAAACCACTCATCAATCCCCTGCCTCATCAATTTGAACACCATATTACTGCATTCACATAGAGACCAAGTGAACAAGCTGCTGACCCTTTACCAAAAAAGAAGATGGAAGATCATTATTTGCTAGTACCACTAACACTTCCCCAATCTACCAATATGTCCATGTAAGCAGAACTCCACCCAAATATAGACCATGACCAATAATAGTTGTATGCACCTCCAATTGAACGTATCCATACTTGTCGAACCAGAGCCATCCATTCAAAAAAGGAAAAGAAAAACTTCTTCTATTCAACTAAATTTTCTTCTTTTAACAATCACTTAAATCTTCTTCTTCAAACTGCATTCAATTCTTCTTGTTCAAACTGTATACAACTTCAAAATTCAACCAATTCTTCTTCTTCAAATCATTCAGTTCTTCTTGTGCAAACTATATACAACTAATTCATCTATTTCTTCAAAATTCAATCCATTCATCTTCTTCAAAATTCACTTCTTCTTTCACAAATATTTACAACTAATTCTTCTACTTGTTCAAAATCCAATAATTCTTCAAAAAAAAAAAAAATGATTCACTTCTTCTTTCAACATTCAATCAATTCTTCTTCGTCAAATATGTACAACTAATTCTTCTTCGAAATTCGTCTAATTCAACAGAAAAGAGATTCCACCAATTCTTCTTGAAAATATCACAAATTCTTCTTCTTCAAAATTCAACTAATTCAACTATACTTTCAACATGGACAGATGAAAACTGGACATAGCAACCAAGTAAAGAGATTCCATGATAGACAATAGCTCAAGAGCAGAAAAGAGAGAAGTGCCAATCGGAAAGAAATTACCAAACTCTCTACGATTGTACCAAACGATCGAGATGAGTCCACACTCAAAATTCCGGTGGAGGCTGCGATGAGTCTATTGCAGAGATTCCGATGCAAGTTGAGGCGCAGAAGTAGGCGACGACGTTTTGCATTCTCAGTTTGAGTTTCACTCCAGAAGTACTGAAATCGTATCATGACATAATGTAGAGCTCTCTCCAATCAAAGAGAAATAGGGAGCCGATTAGCACAAGCATCGAGCAAGGATCCATGGCAAAGGGAGAAAGTGAATTTGGGGGTTAGGGTTTGGAATTGGGGAAAATAAAAATTGAAGGAAAACTGATAACGCGGAAGCTAAAGATAGAGGAAGCAAGAACATCTAGGTCATCGATCGACCTGAGCTCCTGATACCATGAAAGCTGAGCTATTGAACCAAAGATGAAGGAAGAAGAAGATGAGAAAAACGGAGAGAGAGGGCGAGAGAAAGCGTATAAAACGGACCGGGCTACATTGTATATTCTCTGTTAATTGTGAACAGTATATCAACAGCCTATTTATAGGCATAACAAAATTACACTAACACCCTTTCATATTCCTAACAAATATCGATACAACGGTGGGCCACTGGCCACGCTTGTCGCTGTTTAACATATATATCTCATTAAGTATTTCTATCGAAGTATTAATAATGTACAATTAATGTCCAATGACTGTCAATCTTGAAATTTCGGGAGTTTAAGGCGAAGAAAATTTACAATTAACCGTCATTGGACATCACTCTTGAAAATTTGGGAGTTCAAGGTGAAGAAAATTTACTGGCTCGAAACCTTTTTAGTACATTGATATAAGAGCAATCTAGACCACAAAAATGGAATTGTGGGGGAGGAATATATGTAAGCGTCATGCCGGTACGTAGTTGAAGCAGGAGATTGATGGCAAAAGATATGAGAGCAATCTAGACCACAAAAATTGAATTGTGGGGGAGCAATATAAGCGTCATGTTGGTACATAGGTGAAGCAGGAGAGTACTGTACCATTGATGGCAAGAGTCCATCCTGTTTTTTAATTTTCTTTTGAGACGCTTTTAACGAAGAATATTTAAGAAGTCTACCCACCTTGCAAAAACCAACTTTTTATAAGTAAACCCAAGAGTCGCTGAGACGCTCGACGAGATAAACTTCAAATTCATTTTTTTAAGGGTGGATATATACACCGGCTTCGTCGACGCAGAGATATCATGATGGAGCCGGACCAAAACCTGAGTCCCCTTGCAGATTCTCGTCAAGTCGATCGACTTTCACCACGAACCTTAGCGTCGAACCCCATGTCACAAGCACCGGCGGGAGTTCAATAATCTCTATCTGCACCAGAATAGGGTGGCAGGGCCAGTCCTGAGATTG
The DNA here is from genome assembly GCF_002994745.2 of Rosa chinensis. NCBI lineage: Eukaryota > Viridiplantae > Streptophyta > Magnoliopsida > Rosales > Rosaceae > Rosa > Rosa chinensis. The sequence continues at coordinate 80,916,358 of NC_037092.1, read as the reverse complement.
TAGAGGCCTGAGGCAAAAAAAAAAAATTTGTGGCCTCACTTGAGTTTCACATTTTAGCAATCAAACAATTTTTTTTAAAATATTTTTTTAGGTCTCAATTTGAGTTTATCGTGTTTTTTGGGTATATTTTTAAATGCTTTATTATTCTTATATATAAATGTGTGTGTGTGTGTGTACGCACGCGCGTGCGCGTGTGTGTAAGACGTGATATCTAGAAAAAAAGGAATTAAAGAAAGTAGAAGAGAGGAGAGGGATTTTTTAAAAAAGAATAGAAGAAGTAAAAAGATAAAATAAAGAAAACTAAACAGCCCAGGGATTGGAACCCATGAAGGCTTTGGTCATCTATATGTCAAGGCATTTCCGCTCTGCTACTCTGGTACATGTGTATAATTTTCGCTAATAAATTGTATATATACTAATAGTTGAGACGATTATATCAATCGGAGGCCTCCGGCGACCGGTGGCCTGAGGCAGCTGCCTCACTAGGCAACCCTCAGGGCCGGCCTTGTAGGGTGGGGATCAAAACCAGGCCCACATGTGTGAGGCCATTTGAAATAAAGATGACACGGCCAACAACGATTTGTCTGATCCCTTTCTTTCAACATCTAGAACTTAAAAACAAAGCGATCCCCATGTTCACAAATATATATATACACACACACACACACACACACATACAAAACCATTCGAGAGCGGACGTCTGCAACCTAGAAAAAATGCGGACGTCGCTCCTCCGGCCTCAATCGAGCAGCAACGGCGGCGTTTCTGTTGTCGGACGGAACCAGGCCACGACATGGAGCAGTTCAGAAGCGGCTGGAGTCGTCGACAAAGCGTTCGACGTGGAGCTCGATGGGCTTCCATGGTTTTCGGTGAGCTCGCCGCACACCACTGAGTTTCCGATCACCTTCGCCGCTTGCTCGAGGTAATTCAGGATGTCCAGAGGATACATCCGGCACCCGCAACGCAGCGATTGCCGCCTTCCTAACGCTGGAGGAGAGACATCCGCACTTTTTCTGGATTGCAGACGTCGGCTATCGATCCGGCCTATACATATATATATATATATATATATATATATATATATATATGGGCGAGTTCTGAAGAGGACGTCCGCAACCCAGAAAAAGTGCGGATGTCCCTCCTGCGCTGCGGTTGTTGGACGAACCCTCTGGACATCCCGGACCAGTTTCCATTCGGGTGGACTCGCTGGATAACACTTTCCAGTCAACCTTGATCGGACTACCATTTTGCAGCCAACCATGCTGCCCAGACCTCCGACCTCGGTCTCTTGGCCTTCGTCTTCACTACAAACTGGTCTGGGATGCCCTTGGCCTCCGTCCAGCAAGAGGCGCAGTCGTCAGAGCTTGATCGTGGAGAAATCTCGGACGTCCACACATTTTCTGGGTTGCAGAGGTCCTCTTCAGAACACCTTGCTCTATATATATATGTGTGTGTGTGTGTGTGTGTTCTTCACATTCCAGACAGAGGGCAAAGTGCCCATAAGTTTATTTTTCTCCCCAGAAGCAATCGACCTACAACATAATGGTTCTGGGATAGTAGTAGTTGCCGCCAAGGGTGACCGTCTTCTTCTCAGAAATGCTGAGCAATGTCATTCAATGGGCGGGTATCTCATAAATCATGTTGTGACAATGACAACGATTTTGGAGTACCAATACATTAAGACTCCGTAGAACTTTCAAAATTATCCACTTATAAGTTGTAGTTTACGTACTTTGCCCTGTACTAGTACCTTCCAGTGTTATATGAAAGACCTAACTGTATCCATCGGTATATAAAGTTGCAAGTCAAAGCGGGGCATCAATAGGTAGACCTATAAATGGACCGGATTTTGATCCGGACCCGCTCCAGATCCGTGGCTATTGGACGAGTTTGGATCGAAAATTTTGATCCGTTAATCTGTTAATGATCCGAATATTTTAACTCGTTTATTTAACGGATCAAATATGGATTTAGGTCGATCCGATCCGTTAATGATCCGTCTCGTTTTCATAATAATAAAATATTATTTTTATTAATATATTATTAATTTTTTTAAATATAAAGTATAAAATATGAAGAATTTTTAATACAAATTTTTTGCAACAATCTAAGGGATAGTTCATCACCCAAGATTCCAAGAAATATAATGTAATTCTACTTTTTTTTTTTTTTTTGAACAAACCCAAATAGGGCGACTTTTATTCAACTAAAGCCAGAAAAGGCCATTACATATCCTCCCTCTACCATCATGGGGTAGATAAAGAGTTTGTGGTAGTAGCACAGTGATACATAGATTAGGTCCAATCATTTGACGGTTCCATGCTCATAAAGGGAGCCTATAGACTATTAACTACTACATAGTAAATAGACAGAGTAAACTAAACTCGATGAAGCTCACTAAAAAACTAGCAGCATAGTTCCCTAACAAAGTAGGGAATTATTGTACTCTAAAAGACTAAATTAAAATAGTAGCCCAACCCAATGGGAACCCACAAAGAGAGCCCACGCCCAAACTTGAACAAAAGTGGCCCAAACCCCAGGCCCAGTCACGTCTCCTCCGAATGGGTCATAGCACACCAACAACACAACCCTGCTAGGACGCTGCCGCCGCAGCCGCCAACTAGTACTCACGCCTCTACCACTAAAACCCAGACACCATCAACGATCCAGAAGTCACCAACATAGGAAAAAAATGGATTGAAAAACCCTAGCATCCAATGCCATGACAGTCACAGAGCCGGCGACGCCAAAGGGGTGATGAAGACTGAGGCATCTAAAAGAGGTGACAACAACCCGGTACCAAAGAATACACCAGAACCTGACGCCAAGCGACTCTAACAATTCGATCGCAACCCCCTTCCGAGTTCCACCGAGCACTAGTATCACAACTCCCGTCCGGCAACAAGCCGCACAATATTGGAGAGGCCAGGGGTTAGCTCAGACATCGGGCTGCCGCCGGACGTGAGCAGCTTGTAGAAAGACGACTTCTGGTCTTAGGTGGCTAGGGTTTCGATGCCAGCGGCTTGCTAATCCAATGTTTGTAATTATACTTTTTGTGATATTTTTCATGTTGTTTTAATATTTTATTAATATCTTATGAGATATTATGATATAAATTTAATATTACTATTAAAATTTTAAAATATTTGAAATTATAAATGGGTCAGATTAGTGGATCGAATATCCGTTAATCTGGCTGATACGGATTTGGATCGAATTATCAATGATCCGCTGGATTACCAAAGCGGGTTTGGATCAAAAATTTTTTTTAAGTAAACGAATTTGGATTTAGATCGATCCAATCCAAATCCGGTTCATTTACAAGTCTATCAATAGGTAACATTTGCAAATTGAAGAATTGGGACTTACCATACACCAAGTACTACAGTAACCAGTATGACAAAATACATTAAATAATTGCACCTAATTCAGTTACTTAATTGGCTACATAAAAGAAAGGTCCATTAATTTATATCTAATGGAAGATCCATTCTTCTAAGACATTGCACATTTAGCACGCAGGCTGCAGGCACGGAAATCAGGCTATTTAATTGATTCGCTACCGAAACCCTTAAAAGACATTAGGGTTGAAACGTCCAGCTGGGACACAGGAGTACGTAGTTGTTCTTCAAAGCCTCATTCAGCTGCAACTGCAAGCCATACTTGTAAATTTCAAGCTTCCGCAACTGCTCCTTTTGTTGATCCACCAAGTCCTTCAAGTTCTTCAATTCCTGGTCTCTCCCCTCATGCTCGTTATACCGCTCATTCTGCACATGCACAAAACGTTTGAGAATGACGTTCTCTTCTAGCAGTGCGTCCTTTTGCTTTTTTAGCATCATATTCTCCTCCTCCTTTTGACATTTAGTTTGAGCAATCTGGGCAGAAACACGTGCACAGGTCGATTTCTCGAAACCCTCTAGCACTTTCGCCGCTCATGCCCTAGCATCATCGACACTAGTACTCGCCATCTCTCCGATAGCCTAGTCGATCTATCCCGGGCCATCAAGAGAAAGCTGTTCTACTTTTTCAGCAGAACTTGAAAAATCTTTCTGTTTTTCGGCAAGGTTGTTGAGGCTCTTGACTGTGGCGTCCAAATCGTAGCTGGATTCTTGTAGTGATCTCTCGAGAACCTGGGGGTCCATGTTGGGGAAGAGAGAACGAAGTTGAGAGAGTACATAAGGGACCCAGAAGTGTTGAAGTGTTGAATAGTTGACTTGTCGGCAGAAGAAGTAGTAGAAGAAGAAGAGCAGCGAAGTCTCTTGGAGAGATAAGGCGGCGATGGTGATGGTGGAAGATCATCAAAGAAGGATCTTTTGCTTCTGCACAGTACTACTGCTGCAGACATCTTTCTTCTCGATGATTTGGGATTTTAGGGTTCTTGATATGGATCTCTCTCGGTTTTTCAGAAATGCTAAAAAGCAAGAGTGACTGTGGACTAAAGACCATGTTTAATTAAAATGAAATACCAGCACTGATTGGCTGGTCGTACCGCCACATGGCACGCCTGCTCTACCTAAGAATTTTTCCAACCAATTAGCCGTGGATCTGGACAAGGCCTTTAACCACCACGTCAACATTTCCCATCCTGCCCATTTGTTTATTTTATTTTATTAGGGTTATGTGGATGTCTTCAAGGCTTGATTAATGAAAATGATGAATACATAGGGGGGACACAGTGCTTAAATCTAATATTACAATACACCTGAAGAGGACATTCTGAATCATAATTGGAGTCTCTACAACTACAATATATTCAAAGGGATGGGTCCAAATGCTCAAATTTGACTTAACAGGAACCCGCTTCCCCATTAAAAAGATTAGTATGCCAACTCACCCAATTCAATGGCAAAAAATCAATTATGGGATCCGAAAATTTGGTAATTGCAAATTATGCCACTACGGGTTAAAACCCAATTCCAACTTTGTTTTTTCAATCGTCTCTCTCTCTCTCTCTGAGCCATTGAGGAACCACCGAAAATCTACTGCCACCATCTCAGAGTGGTGGGTTGTTGGTGACAAAAAATTCCGTAGAGGATTTTGACTCACCAATGAATGCGGACTGGAGCGGGAGCAGACTAGGAACAATCGAGAAGCTTCTTTTGAGCGTTGACTTGAAGAGTGACCATCGGCTCGAAGAGGAGGGGGTACTTGCAGAAAACTCTCTGATGCCTAAGTCAGTATGTTTCTTAGTTGAGTGTAGTAAGAAGAATCAGAATGGGATAGTTTATCTTGACATCAAGCCACCTTTATATAGGCGATGACTTACTTGGAGGGCAAGCCGCTATTACTCCTGCTTTTATGGTCGCATTTGCTTTCACACTTATGATGATAATTATTGCTGTATTGGCGACGGTTAATCATGACTCATTTACGACGGTCATTCGTCGTGCATTCATAACTGTAATAATTGCGCGTAGTTATTATTATAATAATCGCCGCATTCATTTTCATGCGAGGTGAAGATTCATTTTCATCATGAGACATGAAATTACCCCCATTTCCCTTTGAATCTGATAAACAACGTTTTATTCTTTTTGGCCATTGGCCTTGGGTATTTACTTTGGCCACCGGCCTTACACATACATTTTGATAACACCGACCACAAATATATTTCAAATATAAAAGGGAGCAAAAATCAGAAATATGGTTACTAAAGGAAAGAATGCTAGTCTACGTTACCCAAACTTTTGTCTCTTTGGGGCTTGTACTCCATTACTCCTAGTCCTTAGTGACAAAAATGATATTTCCTAAGGTGCAGCTCCCGCCATCACTTTTTAGGGAAAAGTGGTTACCACAGATGGCGCCACTTGTTGGCGATGAAAAATTTCGTAGAGGATTTTGACTCACCAGTGAATGCGGACTGAAGCGGGAGCTAACTACGAACAATCGAGAATCTTCCTTTGAGCATTGACTTGGAGTTTGACCGTCGGCTCGAAGAGGAGGAGATACCTGTAGAAAACCCTCTGATGCCTAAGTCAGTATGTTTATTAGTTGAGTGTAGTAAGTGGAATCAGAATGAGATGGATTACTTGGACGACGAGCCTCCTTTATATAGGCGATGACTTACTTGGGGGACGTACAAGCTGCCATTATTTCTGCTTTTATGGTTGCATTTATTTGCTCACTTATGATGACAATTATTGCTGCACTAATAATAGTTAATCATTGCTTACTTATGACCGTCATTCATTATACATTTACGATGGTAATTCATTGAGCATTTATAATCATAATCATTGCACGTTTATTACAGTACTTAAGGCCTTAATCATTGTTGCCTTCATGATCGATATTTACCACCAAAATAATGACCGAGTTAACTGCCATAATGAGGGGTCCAAAAATAGTTGACTACTCCTACAAGGGACAAGTTCCTCTGTTACAAGCTTCTCAAGAAGCTCCTCAAACGCTTGCCCGCCGTCGCCGTCGATGCTCTGCCTCACCCCTTCAATTTTAATCAATAGCTGCCAGATGCTGCCGCCAAAGGTGGAATCGGTGCGAGCAGGCCCTTGGCAGATCTCCAGGATTGGTTCATCGGGATTCTCAATGACGAGGTCGAGAAGCTCAATGTTTTCTACGTTGATAAAGAGGAAGACTTCATTATTCGTTTCCAGTTTTTCAAGTTTTATTTTTTTGCTTTGATTTGGATGCATATGAACACTAATAAGATTGAATTGAAATGAATGATTAATAGATTTGGTTTGCATGTTATGGAATTGGAGAAAGTATCTATCTTATTTTTTTTTGTTAAAATTTGAAGGGAATTGGAGTAATATATACTAAATGAACATGGACGAGGGAGATGACAGCGGCGACACAAAGGAAGGGGATTGACTGAAGATGAAATCTTCCAGGCCACCGCTCTAGGTTGGTGCATCAAATGGGTACGGAAATAACACGCTACTATTCTCGTTTGAGCCTGGAATGATTCTGTCTCAGATATTACTAGTTCTAGTTCTTTTGCATCAATCTAGAAAATTGAGTTAGAAGCTTACATTTCATGGTAATACTACTTGCAGCTACAAGCATCTTTTCTGGTTCTCGATGACGTAACGGATGGCTCTCATACATGGCATGGCCAACCTTACTCGTTTAATTGCCCAATGTTTCTGCCAAGAATGAACATATGTAGTGGGTCTAAGATCCATCGACTCATAGGCCCCAAGGCATGGCTGCATTCTTCAATGAAAAAGGTGTAGAGTAGTGGTCCATGATCTAAATACTTCGTCTTACAATTTTTTTGTAGATTCTGATTGGTTATAAAGGTTTTGGAAAATGGTGGAAGTTTTTGTTAGTTTATTTTATTTTATTGGGGGTAATAATTCTTTTATTGCCCCTCAATAAAAGTTTTGAATTGATGTAACCTCCTTATCTTCTTCCTTATCAAAGTTTTATCTGTATAATTTTAGAGAGATAAGTCTCACTTCCTCCAAATAAACTTTTATTACCCCCCAATAAATATTTTATTGCGGGACAATAATAGTTTATTAGGTTTTATTGAGGGGCAGTAATAGTTTCCAACGATCTCTCCGGTGACCATGAGATTTCCGACGACTTTTTTAGGAACATCTTGTGAGATTTTCGGCGAAATTTAGTGACCGGTGATCGGATTCTGATGGCCGGTGCCGGAGTCCGGCAAAGTCTCCGATGACTTTTCTATCTCTAAGTGACAAAATGAGGGAAGGCAAAATAGTGTTAAAAATAAATAAAAAACCAACAAAATAAACTTAATTGGTATTAAAGGAAAAAATGAGTAATCTTATGGGTAATAGGGTAAGCTTATAATTTGTTTGGGTAAGTGGGATTAGTGTAGCTCAAATTTAGGTAAATGGATATTTTCCCTATATTCAAACATGCACCAAATAGCAAAGAGTGACATATCAACTACTCCATTTGCTTTACAATAACGGTGGCATATTGGAAAGTTAAAGTAATGTCGTAAAACTAATAAAGTAGCTTCCCAATATGTTGTCGGCCAGAAGAAAAAAATCCGACGACACGTTGTTTCATCCTGCCACCGGGAGGTTTCAACCAATTCATGACTCATAGCCTCGCTAGGGTAGATAAGGCATACTGAGGATGCAGACCTTGACAGAGCCCATTTGTCCTTACCAAGATGTGGTAAGGATTTATTGTACATAAAATACCCCTAAACTTTAAATAAACTACTGATAAAATAACTAGATCACAAGCCTACTAGCAAAGACCCATCAACACAGCATAGGCCATGACCTAGCTATCCCTTCAGCCTCCATTGCGTGCTGTTGGGCGTGTACCACCACCACTGCCGAACAACCATGCCAGCGAACCAAGGCCGGTACCAACAGTCGAACCATGCCAGTATCGAACCCTTCTGCAGCCGAACCGCATCGATGTCGAGCCATGCCCATCGAAGCATCCCACTGTGGAAACATACTCGAAAACAGTGTCCGGATAGCCGTTGCCCCTAGATTCCAGTCGGGTCTAGAGTACATCCTAGATTGCCCTTGTCCTCCACTAAGCCTCCATGATTGCGACCACAGGTGGATCCAATCGTCGTTGGCCCGAATCGGCAGTTCTAGACTTTCCCACATAATACCACAAGTTCAACATCGTTCTTCTCCATCTCAGCCTTACTGTGCCTCGTACCTTCACCGGTGGACTAAGAATCTAGACCTACCTATCCAACGACGACGTCCCGGAGACATGCCACCGGACGGAACATGGAAACACAAATAGTTCTTCTCTTCTTTAAAAATGCAACTGTTCTTCCCTTCTCCAAAAAATGAAAAGCCAAAATAATTCATTCTCCCATCTTATCCTGTTAGAATTAAACTAGTCTGCAACCAAATGCAAATAAGAAAATTTTTCTATTGTAATTTTAAAAATATATATATTTAAGAAAAATTACTAATTTCAGTTTACCCCCCTGTGGTTAGGGGTCGTCATCATGTTAGTCCTTCTAGTTTCAATTTAATTAGTAACACCCTTGTACTCTCCAAATTCATCAGCCATGTCTAATTTTTGGATCTCCGTCCAAATTGACCGTTAAATCTGTTATGTGGGCCCCACTTAGGGGGTAAAATGGTAATTTTGAGCTCCAAATTATAAAAAATAAAAAATCTGTTTTTTTTTTTCTCGTTTCTTGGTTTTTTTTCTTTTCTTTCTTTTTCTTTTTATCTCTTCTTCCTCCTTCGTGTCTTCTTCTTTCTGCTGGGGGATAGCCGGCTGCACTGGCTGGTAGGTGATGCAGGCGTTAGGTGCGCTGCGAGGGGTGTGAGGGTGGAGGCGGGCTGTGCAGGCGTGGTGCTGGAGGAAGACGAAGGTGGTTCGGCCGAAATAGTGCCAGAATCGGGCTGGATCGAAGGCGGTGCTGCTGTTACTGGGCGTGCGCTGTTGCAATAGCGCGGAGGCGCTGCAGGTAGGATGCTGGGGCTGGTGGGCGGGAGCGGGGTTTGCAGCGAGGTTGGGCCGGGTGTGGGTGTTGGCCAGTGAGGTGAGACCAGTCTGGAGGGGGAGGGCTGGTTGGAGGTCGGTCTGGGGAAGAAGGATTTTTTTTTTTTTTTGTGGCGGCACAAAAGAAGAAAAAGTTTTTTTTTCTTCTAGGTTTTTGATTTTTTTTTTCGACGGGAAGAAGAAAGAAACTAGAAAATTAAGGTTTTTTTTATTTGCCTATTGGCTCTGAGCGTGCTGATAATGTGTAAAAGTAAATTGGAATTGGTCATTTCATTTCATTTCATAGCCCCTTTATATAGGTAGAAAATTACAACGAAAATATCAATTACAATGATGACATTAAATGCTGATTGGTCTATAATCCTTGCTGATTGGTCTGTAATCCTTGCTGATTGATGGTAATCGCTAATTCCTTGATTCCCTCTCCGTTAATCACTTTGACAAAGACACATAATGCGTTTTTCCTTTAACATCTAGGTGTTTCTTCTTTTTTTTTTTCTCCTATTTCTTCATTTTTTTAAATTTTTTATTTTTATAAATTTTGTCTTCAACCTATACACCACAAGTTATAATAGGTTTATAAAAACCCAAAAAAATACTCTAGGTGGTTAAAAAACCGCTCGCTGTTCTACGATATTTGTGATATATCTCTGATAAAGCGAAAAATTTTAGGATATATCTGTAAAATATATCTATAAAATATAATAGGTTTATAAAGTGAAAAATAATAGGATATATCCCCAATACAGTGAAGAAATATATGTAAAATATGATGACAAAAATAAATACAGATATTTCTTCACTTTATTGGGGATATATCCTAAAATTCTTCGCTCGCTGGTCTACGATATTTGTGGTATATCTCCGATAAAGCGAAGAATTTTAGGATATATCCCCAATAAAGTGAAGAAATATCTGTATTTATTTTTTTAATCATATTTTACAGATATTTCTTCACTTTATTGGGGATATATCCTAAAATTTTTCGCTTTATCGGAGATATATCACAAATATCGTAGACCAGCGAGCGACTTTTTAACCACCTAGAGTATTTTTTTTTGTTTTTATAAACCTATTATAACTTGTGATATATAGGTTGAAGACAAAATTATAAAATAATAATAATAATAAGTGAAGAAACAGAGAAAAAAAATAATAAAAAAGGAAACAATTTTTTTAATATAATTTGGAACTCAAAATTACCATTTTGCCTCCTAAAAGAGGCCCACATAACAGATTTAACGTCCAATTTGGACGGAGGTCCAAAAATTGGACACGGCTGATGAATTTGGAGAGTACAAGGGTGTTACTGATTAAATTGAAACTAGAGGGACTAACATGATGACGACCCCTAACCTCAGGGGGGTAAATTGAAATTAGTCCTAAGAAAAAAATAAAAAATAGAAAGTAATTTGCAGATAGTGGGTAGTTATCTGTAGAGAAAATGGATTCAATGGGTATTTTTCCCATGTACTTGCCTGTTTCACGAATTTTTTCTATGGACGAAATTTTTTGCTAATTGCGGTCCAGTGACTAGGCATCCACATCAGCTTACGTACTCATCCATATTAGCATGATGAGTCAACTTTTACTTTTCCACATACCAAATTTACCTATAACAATATTAATCAAAACAATCAATAATTTATGAGTCAATTAATTGAGAGTTAATGTTATTTTACATTAATTTGGTATTCATAAAAATCATACCAATTATAATATCTCATCAGCACAACAAAACCCTTAATTGATGCATATTTATTAAAAAATATTATAACTTAAATAAAATGATCATACATTACCATCTTTTTTCTATACCCTATATCATGTCTCTTTTCTTCGATCTCCTTTATTCTCATCACTTTCTTCTTGTTTTTACACTTCAATATAGGATTGTCATGTTGTTCAACTTCATTATACAATCAAATAGATATATCAGATGGGTATTTCATAAGAAGGTCTTGATCCATCTAAAGTGGTAATACTCTAAATTGATCCATCTTAACAAGTTGCAATGATTCATTTTTTTTTCCTACCTTTTTATTTGGAACCATGTTTAAACTACCTTGCTTTTATTATGAGAGGAAGTTTTGTATACTGAGGTATGCTGCTTTTCTCTTTGCCTCTCTCACGAGAGGTATCTCACTCGCTGCTAACCAACCCTAGCGGCGGCGTTATCCCTATGATCAGACAGGCTGGGCTTGCCCTCTTCTTTGGTCGTCCTTTGAGCGACGGTGCTCGTTTGCCCCGTGGCTCTTTTTCCTTTGCTTTTGGTTTTCTGGTGGTGAAAACTGATTCTAATGGTGGATCTTCTGGCGGTGTTGATGGAGGCACTGCTCTTGCTTTGCCGTTCTGTGGTGGAGGCGGTGGTAGGCTCAGTACTGATGGTGGCGGGTTGAAATCAAGATCGGCTATCAAGGCGGGTGCTGGTGGTTTTTTCATTGAAGGCTGGGACTTGGATAGGCGAGCTCTGCAACAGGTTTTGAGGGGTGGCGGTGCTGCTATGGTCAGGACTTACTGCTGCTAGTTGTCTTGACAGAAATTTGGCTGGCATCGGCGACGGATGCAAGGTTGGTGGCGGCGGCTCTGCAAGGGCTAAGGACGTGATGCTTGCTAGGGTTCTCGTTGGTTGGGGTGATTGGGCCCCAAATTGGGTGGCTTGGAACCTGAACTTTGGGTTATAGGCTTCTTTAGCTAGGGGTGTGGAGGATGGTTTGTCATCCTCTACCACAAATATTGTTTAATGTTGTTTTTGGGTCGCAAACACTAGTGCTCGGTTGAAAATAATTATTTAATTAGCTTCTGAGTATCTAGTTTTTGTTAGAATAATGGTGTATGGACTTTGTAAAAGGTGGGTGTACTTTGGATTGCGGAGTTATATTTGTCTAGAATAGGATATTTGTAAGTCCTAAATGACGGCTCTTTGCTGTCGACCCCATAGAGGTGTGTCATTTGGTACTGCTTACTGAATTATAAAATCAGGTTGACATCTTTCGATTTAAAAAAAAAAAAAACTACCTGCTTTTTTTCATTACCTTGTGCATAGATATATATAGCTATTACAAAAATAATATTTTAGAAATGGATATCCATTTGCATATCATAAAAAATGGTAGGGTAGTGTTGGTTTCTTTTTCCCTACCTATTAAAACTCGACTATGGACTGGTCTATTACTATATCTCTAAGAATTGTTGTGTCAACGACGATACTTAGTTTGTCTTATTTTTTCTTTTTTGACTCTATGATATAGATACATTACATTGTTTGAGAATTTATTGACCTTTCATGTAGGTATACATGACATGTTTACATGAATTTAAATGCATATTGTTTATTATAATTTTCCTTGAGTAGATTTGAAGAACTTGATATTCAAAATTTAAATATTTACCCGATCAAAAAAAAAATTAAATATTTAAACTGTGTAAGTACATTGGCCTATTACCATTCAACATATGATTTCCCACTACGACGAGGAAACCGGAGCTTCAAGGAAGCAAAGAGAAAGATCACAAGATCGGTTCTTGAAGACAAGATCAAGTCAAATCGAGTCACTGATCTTGAGTTTAATGTGTATTCATTCCATATTGGTTGGTATAAATCTAAATTGATATGCATATCGGTTGTATTAAGTCAATAATCCCTTATGCATTAAAATGGTTTTTAACATGCATATCAATTTGAGACCTTGTTAGGAAAGTATCGATTGCACATTCAAAAACTGTTTTAAATCTTTCTATATTTATCTTAATCAATTATCAAGAAAAGATTTGATTGAGGGGGAGTTTTTCTCCCTTATAAAAAGGTTTCAAAACTAAAGTTTTGGGTAGGGTTTTTGACGGCTGAAACTGGTTTCTCTTTGAACTTCTTGTTTTGTTCAAATCGTTTTCGAAAAACCCTCTTTAATTGTTTCATGTATTACTTTGCATAATCTTTTACATTCACTCTCAAGATCAGTGATTCAATTGAGTGAAAGGAAGGCTGAAGATTGATTGCCTGGAATGTTGAATCTAGAGTTAGAATGGTTGTAAAACAAGTTAGCATTTGTTGCTAAGAAAAGGTGTTTGTTGTGAACAACACTACTTGTATTCTGTAAACTCTAGTGTTTAATATTGGATTGATTTTTCGTGTTGGCTACGTTAAAAGCCACGCAGTGAAGTTTCCTCAGTGGAGAGGTTTACACTGCGTTAGCAAATCTTCGTGTCATGTATCATACTTTCTTTGATTAAACTCTTGAGAAAAAGTATTTTATCAACACTGGTTCCATCTAGTATTTTCAATTGGCATCAGAGCGGGTTCTAGAACCTTCTAGAGATCCCAGGAAAGATGGAACATTCACGTGATAGGGCTACTGGGGGATCTATAAATAGTCCTCCCTGGTTCGAAGGTGGATGTGAAAAATACACTCAATGGAAGATTTACATGAAATCATACCTCTATGCTCAAGATGAACACGTGTGGAACATCGTAGAAAATGGCTGGAGTGTACCTATGACAAAAGCAAAAGAAGAAGGCGCTTCCACTACCACTCCCAAACCAAGGAAGGACTGGACTGAGGAAGAAGTTCGTAACTTGCAAGCAGATTTCAAAGCGAAGAACAGCATCTTCACAGCCCTATCGGAGCGGGAAAAACTGAGGATAAGTCATTGTGAGACTGCCAAGCAGGCATGGGATCTCCTACAGATTACATACGAAGGAAATAAAAAGGTACGTGCACAGAAACTGCAAGCACTGATTTTTGAATTCGAAACCATGACTATGGCAGATGATGAAACCGTGGATGACTTCCATGGTAGAATTCTTAAAATCTCCGGTCAGTGTCGCAGTCTAGGAGCACCTTTTGATGAAGATAAAATAGTCAAAAAGATACTCAGGGCTCTGCCGGAAAAATTTCACTCAAAGGTTACGAGCATAGAGGACTCTTTTGATATAGATGATTATCCACTTGATGAGCTCATCGGAAATTTGAAAACCTATGAGATGAGGTTAAAACCTGAGAAGAAAACAAGGGCGTAGCCTTCAAAGCAGTGAAAGAAATTGAAGAGGAAGAAGGATCACTAGATCTTGCTCTACTGACGAAGGAATTCAAAAAATTTCTCAAAAGCAAGAACTCCTCTAAAAACACGAATGCTCCCAGAAGGAATAACTATATTGGCAGTGGTAACAACAGTGACTACAATAGTAAGAATGGAAGAGGAAACTTCAAAGGAAATCACTCAGGGAAACCAAAATGCTATGAATGTGGTGGTTTCGGTCACATTTCTACTGACTGTGGAAATAGGAAGCTTGGAAACAGCAACAACAAGTCACTCCTTTCAACTTGGAGTGATGATGAATCTCAAGAAATTGAAAATGTGGCTCTTGTCTCATCATTGTTGCCTGATTCTGAAAGTGATGAGTATTTCTCTGATGATGATGAAACAAATGTTCGCTGCAAACAACTCTACAAAGCTTCAAAGGCCACTCTGATTAGAAACTTGAGCTTGGAAAAAGAAGTAGATTTCCTGAGGACTGAAAAAGAAAAGGTGGAGAAACTATTCGAATCCTCACAATCTGCATGGAAACTGGAGAAAAGCAAACTCGTGAGTGAATCGGCAGATCTACAAGGTGACCAAAAGATACTGACGTGGAAGACTGAAAAGAATGAGTATCTCAACAAGATCAAACTTCTAGAACTGGATGTTAAAGGACAAAGAGCCCTGAACTTGGAACTGTTAGCGAAAAATGAGTCTCTACAACATGAGTTAAAATTAACTCAAGAAAGATTCATGAAGTTTGATATCAGCTCCACTTCCATGTCCAAGTTACTTGGATCAGGAAAAGCTCCTCATGATACATGTGGGCTAGGATACACTGGAGAAGATTCCAAAAGCACCAAATTCGTACGTGCCTCAAAACCATCTGTAGAGCAGATAGATGTCTCCCTTGATGATCATGTCAAAAGTGTAAGGGAAGGTAATTCAAACCAACATCATCAGGTAAAACTTGACCAAGAATCCCCCACTGGTCAACACAGGTACGCAAACCCTAGAACCTTTGTTCCTACTTGTCATCACTGTGGTAAGATTGGCCATATCAGACCTAGATGTAATGAACGGTTTTTAAACTTACAATTTTCTCAAGAAAAATGTACTGTTGAAACCTTACAGGTTGAGCTTAAAGAACAAAAGGAACTCATTAACAAATTAACTGAAATTGTTTCTCAAAAGAATCCTCAAACTGAAAGAAGAAAAGATGTCTGGACCAGAAAAATTAAAAGCAAAAATCATTGGTCCCCTGTTGGTGAAACTGATGATACATGTCTTTTTGTTTGTGCTAGCAAAATTCATCAACGCTCTCACATTGAGGCAACTTGTTTGGTAGCTTTAACTGCATTTGCTGACAAACGACGAGATTTTTGGTATGTTGACAGTGGTTGTTCTAGACACATGACTGGAGACAAAACCTGGTTTACTTCATTTGAGGATGAAAATACCTCTGGATCAGTCACGTTTGGAGATGGGAGGAAAGCTAACATTCTAGCTCGGGGTACAGTAAACACTCCAGGTATACCTAACCTTAAAAATGTGTTATTTGTTGAAGGATTAACTGCAAATCTGATTAGCGTCAGCCATTTGGCTGATGACTATGAAGATGTGTGGTTTAACAAACAGAGATGTTTGGTCCTAAATCAGAAAGGTGAAGGTATCATGGGAGGTATGAGATCTGTTGATAACTGTTATCATATTCAAGCAAATGAATCTTCTAGTTTGCAGTCTTGTTTGTCTGTTAAATCCACAGAGGAAACCTTTGAACTTTGGCACAGAAAGATGGGACATATCAACTATCAGGACTTGCTGAAATTATCTTCCAAACAATGTGTCCGAGGCTTGCCAAATTTAAAAGGTAAAACTGACAAGATGTGTGGAGACTGCAAGGTTGGAAAGCAAACTAAGGCACCTCACAGAATGGTAAATTCTGCGACAACCTCACAAGTATTGGAACTATTACACATGGATCTCATGGGACCAGCTCAATCTGAAAGTCTTGGAGGTAAGAGCTACATACTAGTAGTTGTAGATGATTTCTCAAGATACACCTGGGTAAACTTCTTGAAAGACAAAACTGAAACGTTTGAGTCCTTTAAGAACTTGAGTCAAAAATTAATCATTGAGAAACAATCATCTAATAACTGTTTAGTGAGAATAAGATCAGATAATGGAACTGAATTTAAAAATGCCTCTTTTTCTAACTACTGTCATGAGCTTGGTGTGTCACATGAGTTCTCAGCTCCAATAACCCCTCAACAAAATGGGATAGTGGAAAGGAAAAATAGGGTACTGCTAGACATGGCTCGAGTATTACTACACGCTGCAGGTTTAAGCAAAAACTTTTGGGCTGAGGCGATCAGCACTGCTTGCTACACAATAAATAGAGTATTCCTTAGACCAGGAAATGATCAAACTGCTTACGAGCTGTGGAAAGGTAAGAAGCCAAATGTTAAACACTTTCATGTTTTTGGCAGTCCTTGTTACATTCTACGAGATAGAGAACACCTTGGTAAGTTTGATGCTAGAAGTGATGATGGTGTGTTCTTGGGGTATTCTCTGAACAGCAGAGCATATAGGGTTTACAATAAAAGAACTCGTGTTGTTATGGAATCCATTAATGTTTCTATTGATGATCAATGTGTGAAACAGGAAGTAACATTTGCAGATACCTCACCCTTCTCGGTCACACCTTCACAGAATACTGAAACATCATCTGAGGAAGAGGAAGAGGAAATCCATGACAACATTTTTGAACCAGCTCCCACCCAAAGAAGAGGGTTCAAGCAAGTTCAAAAAGATCACTCCACTCAAGATATCATCGGCAATCTAACAGATGGTCCGATGACAAGGAGAAAGGCTGCAGTTCAGGTAAGTCCCTCTGAGGTAAGTGAAGAAAATGTATTACTGTGTTTCATTACCGAAAATTTGGTAAGCATGAACATTATATCTCATTTTGGTTTTGTGTCCATTATTGAACCAAAAAATATTAAGGCAGCCTTGTTGGATGATAACTGGATTAGCGCCATGCAAGATGAACTGAATCAGTTTACTAGGAATGATGTATGGTACTTAGTACCAAGGCCTAGTAAGTGCAATGTTATAGGAACTAAGTGGATTTTCAGAAATAAAAGCGATGAAAAAGGAAACGTGATTAGGAATAAAGCCAGACTAGTTGCTCAGGGATATTCACAGGTCGAAGGACTTGACTTTGACGAGACTTTTGCTCCTGTAGCTAGGTTGGAATCTGTTAGATTACTTCTATCCATTGCTTGTCATCTCCGGTTCAAATTGTTTCAAATGGATGTCAAAACTGCCTTTCTGAATGGATTTCTTCAGGAGGAAGTTTATGTAGAGCAGCCTCCAGGTTTCCAAGATCCACACAACCTAGATCATGTCTACCGGCTCAAGAAAGCCCTGTATGGGCTAAAGCAGGCTCCTCGAGCCTGGTATGAGAGACTATCCACTCATCTTGTGGGAAAAGGGTATGCTAGAGGATCCATAGATAAAACATTGTTTGTGAAACGAACCAAAAATGACATTGTCATTGCCCAAGTGTATGTTGATGATATTGTATTTGGTTCCACTTCTAAATACCTTGTCAAAGAATTTCAATCTGTCATGGAAAGTGAATTTGAAATGAGCATGTGTGGTGAACTAACGTATTTTCTTGGACTGCAAGTAAAGCAGATAGACACAGGTTTGTTTCTCTCTCAATCAAAATACGCTGAGAACCTGATCAAGAAATTCGGTCTTGCTTCCAAGAAGACAGTGACCAATCCCATGAGTACAACTACTAAGTTAAGCGAAGATCATGAAGGAAAATCAGTTGATCCGACTCTCTATCGAAGTATGATCGGGAGTTTGCTCTATCTCACTGCCAGCAGACCTGACATCTCTTACAGTGTGGGTGTGTGTGCTCGATTTCAAGCAAACCCCAAAGAATCTCACCTGGACGCTGTCAAAAGAATAATCCGCTATGTGGCAGGTACAGTTAATTGTGGCCTTTTCTATACCTTCGACACTAATGTAGAAATTGCAGGATACTCTGATGCTGACTGGGGAGGAAATTTAAAGGATCGGAAAAGCACTTCAGGGGGATGTTTTTTCATTGGCAACAATCTGGTTGCCTGGCATAGTAAGAAACAAAACTGCATATCCTTGTCTACTGCAGAAGCTGAATATGTTGCCGCTGGAAGTTGCTGCACACAAATACTTTGGATGAAGCAAATGCTTCATGATTATGGCATATCTCAAGGTAAGTTGTCTATTTTCTGTGACAACACTAGTGCTATTAACATCACTAAGAATCCTGTTCAACACTCTCGAACAAAGCACATTGATCTCCGATATCACTTTATTAGGGATTTGGTTGAACAAAACATACTTGAGTTAAGCTTTGTGCCCACTGAAAATCAACTTGCTGATCTGTTCACTAAGCCTCTTGACACTGCTAGGTTTGAAATGTTGAGGAATGCCCTAGGGATATGTTCTAAGCATTAAGGCAAAATGATGACTGTCCACTATTGATTGAGAAAATTGTGATCCTAGTATCCCTTGATCACAGTCACTAGTGAAATGTACATATTTTCAGTCATGTATCTTATGTTATCATGCCTTATTCTGGACAAATGAAATTGTGTACTCATGTTTAGTCACTGAATCAAGTAACCCTACTATGCATCTTCACCTATAGCCTATGTGGTGGCATGTTTCCTTTTGTTTTCTGTCAAATGAGATTCAGTGAAGTAGACGAACTGCTTCTTTTGCTCACATAACTAATTCCCTCTTCTCAAAGTAATCAGGTCCTAGTTGTGGTGAACTTTCTAGGATTTGTAAGAAACGAGAACGGAAAATTGTATCCCATCTCTCAAAGTAATCAGGCCTTAGTTGTGGTGAACTTTCTAAGGTTTGCAAGAAACGAGCTGGTGAGTGATCTTTGCACATAACATAAAATCATGCAGACAACTACTCGAGACTCTCTCCATGGAGCATCCTTGTTATGCTTAGTACCCTAAGAACATCTGTTCTGGGAGTTGCTGAGAAGAGTCTTGTTACATGAGTAATATTTGTCACTAAATAAAGGAGATCTTTGACTCCACTAAAACATGTGCTTGGGAACAATGATTCCTGCTCCTTCTTAGGAGATTTCATGAGCTTTACTTTAGTTCTCTTACTTCACTCCTTCTCTATGACACTAAAATCTTTTCTAAGCCCCACATCATGGTTATATTCACTTCTATCACAAGTTTACTCCTTAAGGTCTAACTATGAGTACCAATTCTTATTGTTGAGAGAATACATCATGCTTCGTACTCTGAACTATGTGCCTTCCACTAAGTGATCTGTGCTCTCTGTGATTAAACTTCGCTATATTTTCTCTCCTCGATATGACCTATGCATTCATTGCCTTGATACTTGCAAAGGAAACGATCCTCTGATATACTTGCAGATTCTCTGAATATATTTTGGCTCTTCGTTTCCTTCCTTGATGGTAATCTGCCTACAATTAATTTCCATAATGATTATGCCTAAGTTGAGGGGGAGAAGTTATCTGCATGCATATATCTAGGGAAAATAAATTGTCATAACTTCTCTCCCCATTTGAGCCGTTCTCCCAATCGGTGTGTTCCTTGGTCTTCCTAAAACCTAACTGTTCACTACATATAGCCTCTCTTGTCTCCCTCGGATTTTACTCTTGGTTGTCTCTGTGTGCAGGTTCTTTCACCCACTGCTCTCTCACCATGGTTCGCTCACAGCAAACAACTCGCCTTGGAGGACATCGCCGCCTGCCTCCTCCAGAAGAAGGTCGTCAGGCAGCTGCCAGAGCCGGGATTCTCCATCCCGGCATGCATCGTACACGCAGTCGGAGTCCTCCTCCTCCTGTCTCTCTGGAAAGTCTCCGTGATCAGATTCTAGTGGCTGACTGGCGAATTGCTTGCCTCACGACGGACATGGACGACATGCATTCTCTTCTGGTTCGAACTCGTCATGCCCTGACCACTCTCACACAGGAGATCCGGAACATGCAGCGCCACCCTCCCGGGTTTGACGCTCCCGGTCCATCCCATGCCATGCAGGAGCCTGTCGCACCAGAGGAAAGCTCGGATTCCATGGATGAAGAGGAATTTCTGGACACCGTCACCAAGCTTTGTGAGGAATTTGACGTGCCCTCCCATTCAAAGGGGGAGAAGTAACTTGATTTTTCTTACTTTATTTCTGTTTCTGCATTTTTAATTTTTGATGGACAAAAGTTTTTTTTGGTGTGTAAGTGCATAAGCACAGATACTCTTAGGATGCTTGCTATTATTATTCTTAAGTAATCGTATTTTGGCTACTTGGATCCGGAAAAGGATGGAAACTGATTCCTTACTCCAAGTAGCACCCTTTGTTTAGTGATTAGTGTTTATCTGTGAAACCTAACTTGCAGGACAAAAGATGAAAAATCATGCGTTGAATGGGAATGCCCAAAGGGGGAGATTGTAAGTACATTGGCCTATTACCATTCAACATATGATTTCCCACTACGACGAGGAAACCGGAGCTTCAAGGAAGCAAAGAGAAAGATCACAAGATCGGTTCTTGAAGACAAGATCAAGTCAAATCGAGTCACTGATCTTGAGTTTAATGTGTATTCATTCCATATTGGTTGGTATAAATCTAAATTGATATGCATATCGGTTGTATTAAGTCAATAATCCCTTATGCATTAAAATGGTTTTTAACATGCATATCAATTTGAGACCTTGTTAGGAAAGTATCGATTGCACATTCAAAAACTGTTTTAAATCTTTCTATATTTATCTTAATCAATTATCAAGAAAAGATTTGATTGAGGGGGAGTTTTTCTCCCTTATAAAAAGGTTTCAAAACTAAAGTTTTGGGTAGGGTTTTTGACGGCTGAAACTGGTTTCTCTTTGAACTTCTTGTTTTGTTCAAATCGTTTTCGAAAAACCCTCTTTAATTGTTTCATGTATTACTTTGCATAATCTTTTACATTCACTCTCAAGATCAGTGATTCAATTGAGTGAAAGGAAGGCTGAAGATTGATTGCCTGGAATGTTGAATCTAGAGTTAGAATGGTTGTAAAACAAGTTAGCATTTGTTGCTAAGAAAAGGTGTTTGTTGTGAACAACACTACTTGTATTCTGTAAACTCTAGTGTTTAATATTGGATTGATTTTTCGTGTTGGCTACGTTAAAAGCCACGCAGTGAAGTTTCCTCAGTGGAGAGGTTTACACTGCGTTAGCAAATCTTCGTGTCATGTATCATACTTTCTTTGATTAAACTCTTGAGAAAAAGTATTTTATCAACACTGGTTCCATCTAGTATTTTCAAACTGAAAACAAAATCCCCAATTATGAGATTTTGATTTGTTTCATTTATTTACCTTGAGGGGCAAAATGGACAATGAAAAAAGTGATTGAATTGCAATTAAAAAAAAAAAGTAGACGGACTACAATGAAAATTGATGTAGCAAATTGGACCTTGATTTAAATACCCTTTTTTTATTTTCTGTTTTTTTTTTTTGTAATTTGACTATATTATTCCTACATATTTTATGAGTACTAAAGTTTATTAATATTTCAGAGTTATTTTGGTACATTTTTTTAGTTTTGGATAACATGTTCTCTTAATGATAGTAAGTATATAGTAAGTACGGATTAGAGATTTTTCTATTGTTCTTTTCTGATTAAGAATTAAGAACATGTTCACCCATAAAGCCTAAACTAAGGTCTCTCGATCTTTTGTAAGCCGTCATGGAAGAAAACAAGCAATCATGCCTTCAACTATTGTCGCTCTAATCGGTTCCACTAACAAAGATTTGGTTTGCATCGATCTAGAGATTATTGCCAGCTGTCAGTTACTTGATGTTAAAGAAGTAATAGATTCCTTGCCCAAAGACAATTTTTTTTTTTGAATAATAACCCAAAGACAATATATCAGGACATGGTTTGACTGGGTGCAGGAGCATAAAGTACAACAATTGAAATTTGAGAAATTCTATAAAGTTAGATAATTATGGTTGAGCAATCGTATCTTGTGATTGGTTTTGTGTAACATTACAATTTTGGATAAGTTTTTTTATTGAAATAGGTAAGCCCTTTCATTAAGTTCAGCAAGCAGTACAAAAATGAAACACCCCTATGGGGTCGACAGAAATAATCGTTCCTTAGAACCTCTTGAAATCTCTATTATAGAAGAATAAACATCCAAAAAGTTCCCAGTACACCCACCTTTTAGAAAATCCATGCACCTTTATTCTAACAAAAACCAAGAAAACTCGAAGCAGACATAAAATGGAACCAATTAAGGCACTGGTTTTTGCTACCCAAATAAAATTTAAACCATACCATGGGCCATAGAGCCCCAATTCATCCAGACTACTTGAAACCCTAGAGCAGTGATCCTAGATTTGTGGCCCACCTGCCAGTACAAGGCCCAAATGGCCCAGCTACTCCAATCTTCGACCTGAGCAGGGAAAGAAGCTTCCTTGCCGCCGCACCAGCCATGAATGTCGCCACCAAATCCACTGCGTTCACCCCAAATGCCCATAATACCCCTGCACCTAGGATACCCAGCGATCAAGTAGCCATTACCAACCATTCCAAAATAAGACAGGATCAGTTGCAACTCCAGCAATGGCAAACCTCCACTACCATTGTCAAATTCATCCCATACCACCTTTAATAACTGTTGCCACCGAAGATCGAAGCATCCAAAGATTGGGTACTCGATCCCATCGGTCCGAGCCCTTGATGAAAGAGATCATGATGCCGTCGACACCGCTGTCATATCTCTGACCCGCACAGCCTAGAAACTAGCAAGCACCAGGCAGTCCAACCAAATTGATCGACATCAATCAGGCTCCCATAATCGAAAGCCGCAATCCCCCTATCCCAGACAAAATCCGAGACTCCTATCACACCTTCATATCGAACAAAATCCACCCCTAGAGCCTCTCCACCAACAAAGACCAAGAAGGAGGTGGCAAGAAGCAAAGTCAGTCGGACTGACTTCAATGCAGCCATCAGACGATGGCCAAGTATAGTAGAAAGGACGAGCTGTCTACCAAACCCTAGCAAAGCACGCTAGGTCATCAATTGCGGAATTTTCAATTTGTTGGGTGGAAAAACTAACATATAAATAAACTAGAAGTCACAATTTTGGATAAGTAATTTGAGAGAGAGAGAAATATGGTAGCACAGAGATAGAAGAGAGAAGGAAGGTGTTGCTGTTGTTGGAGATAGCAAGAGAGAGATAGAATCTACTTCACTAAAAGACAAACAAATCAAAGGAATTAGAAACAAGAAGTTTGAAAAATAATTGTTCATAAACTCAACCTAGAAACAATGAGTTTACAGTGCGAGAAGGAGATAGAGTATGAAGAGAAAGGGTAAACAAGGGAAAGAATGGCAAGACAAATTAAAGGGCTGTATATTAAGAAGAAAGATATGTGTAAATATCTTGTCCTAAAATATAATTAGGATTCTAAAGTATAGCCCTAATTAGTCCATACCAAGCATTTAATTATTCATCTTGTCCTTACCAAAAATAAGTGAAACCAAGAATTAGAAATGGTGAACCACAATAGGTCCACATGTGGTCGAGTTGGTAAGAGTCTGTAGGTGTGAAATTCTCACACATGGGTTCAAATCCCGCTGACGCTTATTGGAATTTAAATCTCAATTTATTCTTAGTGGCCATAGGGGAGGAAGCGTTTTGACATGGCCCCTATGACACGAATTAGTCTTTGGGTCTAAAAAGTTTTTGAAGATACTGTGTGATCTCGATCGATAAGAAAAAAATGAGAAATAGAAGTGGTGTTATATCAACCTTGTTAGCAATGACCATTTTTTTCATTACTGTAAATAACATCCTTACGCATTGATTACTTTTCACATGATTATTTTTCAATGTATTTAATGGATTTTCAACGGTCAATATCTCTTTATTATTTATCAATTCACATTATTACTTTTCAACGTAGTTAATGAATTTTCAACAATTAAGGAATCTTCCTTATGTCTTGTACAAGGATGAAAATGTGTTTCAAAAAGGATTGAGGCTTGACCCAAATTTTGTGCCAAAAGCCCAAAACCCTTACACAGAGATTACTATTTGTTTTTTTTTTTCTTTTTCAAATTTTACTTTTGTAAATCAATTAATATTTTCATGCCTCTGAGCACCAAGAAAAGACCCGTGAGTATGATGCGAACTTTTAAAATAACTAAAGTTTGGATATTTTATGCTATTTGCCTATTTCTAATGAATGAGCTCAAAAGTTTCAACACCTAATTCGTGTCATTTATCAAATGACACAGTTACTTTTCAAGATATTGTGTGGATTTTCGATAGCTTAGTCGACATGTTTCAATGTCTTACATAAACTTCAGAAACTTCATTTTCAACAAAATTGTATTTTGACTCCCACTTTGAATCTTGCCTGATTTGAGCAACAACCTTTTACTATAGCAAATGGTTTTTAGGGAGATTTCACGTTTATAACTGTCTTATCATTATTATGCAGGGATGAAAAATAAGATCTTAAAATATCAAGAGAACTATTGAAAGATTGAAAAATGTGTGGATTATTTCTTTAGTTTCTAATAAGGATTGCGTCATTGCAAGCAAGAATCTCAACGCAAAAGAGGTCTCAATTATTGGTTCAAATGATTACTGATTACACGCATAGAATTGTATCTAAAATACTATAAATAAGCTAATCTTTAAGTTCATTATTACGTAATTAATCCATTTTTATTTATTTTACAGAAAATAAGCGGAATTACGGAAATTATGAGAAAATGATGAGAAAATGGAGCAAATATGAATTTTCGACAAAAGGACGAAATTATCGTAGCGGTCAAATGTGGTCAACGCCATCAAAGACAAGAAAAAGGAAACAAATAGTGGCTAATTAATTAATCAATCTAGGATTGATTAGTTAATTAAATTGTTAGCAATACACCACAGTACGTGTGCCCCTCTTCTCTTTTCAATTAACCATGTGGTTAATTGAATTATTGCCATGATCAAAAGTGCAACACGTGTTCCATCATCCATTCTCTTTTTGCTCTCATCACCACCAGCGACGTACCATTATCTTTCCTCTTGACCACAAAACACCGAACCACCTCTCACTATATATATAATATACGTTCATAGTATATATCAACCCAGGTCGGCAGATCCCTTGAATAGTGCCGCACAGCAGCTTGGTGAGGGTTGCTGCTCTTCCTCTCCTCCTTCCCTATTTTCCAGATTTTTATTAGTTTTATTTTAGAGAATTGAAGAATTACTCACCAAAATCTTCAAGAATTCATCAAAGGCCTCTACCTATACAAAATTTAAAATTTGGGTAATTGTGAGAGTTGTAATTCAAGACTAGTCATGCTAGCTTTTTTAGCTATTTGTGATTATTCTTGTTTTCTCCTACACTTCTTTACTCTTTTCCCTTTGACTTTTGTATCTTTGATGTTCATAATTATGGGTTGTGAGTAATTTTCTTGTTGGGGTTAGAGTTGTGTCTCTAACCCAAATTTTGTGTAAAAGATGTTTAATTTAATGTAATGATGCAATTTTCATATGATGGATGCTTATATCAATTATTGTTGGGTTGAAATGCATGTTTAGGAGCTCAGTCAACTCTAGGGTGTGTATTTTGAGCATGTCTAGGACGGAGTTAGAGGCCTGACTCCCTCTAATTCCTAAGCTAGAAACCTTCAATTTCGTATTCAAGGGGTTATAAGCATGATGATTTACACCCGTTGCGTGATTGCACGGGTGAGTCGTTTAGTAGTCTAATTCCTCAATCTCTAGGCCTCTTGATGTGAATTAAAGACCGTTGAACCTGCTCTAATTCATGTTAAATGAGTTCCTACGACCCTTGAACCGGAGTAGGAGTACCATGAAATGGAATTTCGGTCCTTGAGCCTTGAACCGCATTGGATACGACTACCGCCAAAGTAGGAGATTTGCATCTACATTGTATCAGCTTCCGACACATAGAATTTGGGTGAAAAAACCTCCCTAACACCCGGCATTCCAATTTATTTGGTTTACACTTTTATTAATTTATTTGCATTTTTATTAATTGCTTTACATTTCATTACATTTTGTTAATATAAAATTATCTCTCAAAATATTGAACTTCGACTCATTGTAGACCATCACTAGGCTCTTAGTTTTGATTTCACCAAAGCCGAACATTGCTAAGGCTTGGTGCCTTAGATTATCATTTATTTATTTATTTTATTTTTCTTTATTTGCTTAGTGACTTTAGTTCCGACTACCCAAGGATTGTGGGTTAGCCACTAATCCCCGTGATACAATAATTTTAGACTTAATACTTCCCTATCTTGACACGATTTCATACGTTTGCGAAAGTTTACGAACCAAGTTACTTTTCAATATAGTTGATGAATTTTCAACGGTTAGACATCTTCCATATGTCATATATGAGCCTTAAGAACCTCATTTTTGAATGAAATTGTATTTTCCATCAGGATTGAAGTGTGGCCAAATTTGTGCCAAAACTCCTTGTTGTCTCATTTATTGATTGGCATGGTTACTTTATCCGGATTCTCTCCTTGGCTCTTTTGACTTTTGAGCCTTGGTTATCCTTGTCTTTTAATATGAGGCATTGATTTAAATTCTAAACGTTAAAAATACAACACATCAGCATCTGAGTATTAAAAATGCTATTATTTTTATGCAGGGATGAAAAGCAAGACTTTAAAATATCATGGGAACCACTATATGATGAAAAAATGTGGATAATATCTTCAGTTTCTAAGGATTGTGTGCGAGAGTATCAATGCAAAAGATGTCTTATTTATCAATTCACACGATTACTTTTCTGTGCAGCAAATGGGCGGATTTTCAACAGTCAAGATATGAGCATTGGGAACCTTATTTTAAAATAAAATTGTGTTTTCAACCAGGATTGCGTCAAATTTGTGCCAAAACCCCTTACAATCAACTAAAATTTTCATGCATGAGCACCAAGAAAAGTCTCTATAACATCATGCATATGACCTTTTAAGTTAACATATTGCAAATGTCTTATGTCAACTTCAACAACCTTATTTTTCAACAAAATTTATTTTGACTCCCACTTTGTGTTTTTGTTTGATTTGAGTTAAAACTCCTTACGTTTAGTATTTTAGTAAATACTAGAAATTACCAACACACCATATGAATGGTGTGAGTTATGAGATCAAAATCTTCCATTATCTCACTCCCAATTTAATTAAGGTCTAAATTACATACTTGAATTCTGTGGGTAATTTAATTGGGAGGAATGGGTAAAATGGTAAAACAGGCATGCAGGGTAGAATAGTAATAAACACAACATCAGAGGCACAATAGTAAATCAATATGAGTGTTACTATTCATTTAGAGTTAGAGCTTTAGTATATGTAATTTTATTATTTTTACGTGAGATGAAAAATTGAAAAGTAAGGTCTTACCATATAAGATGAAAAAAATATGGATGATGTGTTCTGCTTGTAAAGAATCAAGAATGTATGCAAGAGTCTTAACGCAAAAGAATACCTTATTAATTACTTACTTTTCGAGATGTTGGATTTTCCCGCGGTTGGCTGTGGCATGGCCGAGTAGTTAACATTTCCGACTCTGTTTTACACCCTCGGCTTTCTTTTACAGTTGCAATGATGATAGATCTCTGTTTTTTATGACGTTAAATTCAAACGTTGATGGGCTGGTTGACGAATCATTTGTTAGCTTACCTAGATGTATATCTTTTATTTTTCTTTTGTTTGTCCCATTACGACAACCACTTATATATAGCCACGGCATGCACTCCAATAATGCATGGAAATAATGCATTTGGTAGGGACTTCGAACTCTTTCGAATCCTAGATTCCCAGAATATAGCAACCGATCGAATCATCATCATGTGATCAGGAGATTATTGGGTGTGTCATCTATTGAGTTAGGGGTGTTTAAATTTTAAGAACTCTAAACCATCGATTAGAGACTCATCATTCAAACGTTTCCAGTAGAATGATATACTATTTCCATATATAGATAAATTAGGGTACATCAATGGGTTTCTTACATTTTTGTTTTTGTTTTTTTCATGTGATCAGTCATCGTGTGTTGGTGAAATGATTGTTTGGTAGCCAGTAGCCAGCACCAACCAGTCAACTATTTCCAAACCAGAAAAATTAAGATAGACGTCAACTACACGTGTGTGTGATGAGAGGGCAGATTGTTCTTCCTAATTGGTTGCAAGTTTTGAACTTCAACCATTTTGAAAAATCACCGTAGTAACAGAACTAGCTGTTGCTTTCAATCCATATTTGTGGCTTGCTTGATCTGCTTACTAGTTAAGCGGCAGGATCATTGTGCCTAACTTTCTTTCAATGGAAATTTGGTGGAGCAGGTTTATAAATGCTTCCAAATCTCTGACAAGTACGTAGGATCAAACATCTTTTGAGGATAGAAAGATGGGTCGGGAAGAAGCAGAACAACATGATCAGCAGTCACCATTGCTCCTTGGCTTTCCTTCAACAATGGAAACCAGTGAATCTATCAAAAGAACTGGTAATTTTATATCAGCCCATTATTTTCAGTTTTTGGTTTCATTTTTTGGCTTCCCCGTGGAGCTAATAGTTCTCATTTTATTTGTATTACAAGTCATTGATGAATTATGGATATAGAGTTAAGATTGCTGAGCAAAGAAAATGTTTAAATCTCTGCCTCTCTGGAAAAGGTTCTTCTTCTTTTTTGGTCCGCATATAAGGTTCTTGTTTGAGGCTTATACAAGTTCATGTTTTTGGTTAACTGTGAATTTGAATGGCAGTTGAGCAAGTCCCTTTTTGTGATTGTTTTCTTCTTGATTCCCTATGCATTTCCACAATTATGTTTTCAGACCAAAAAAAGAAATGTATGCTTACTAGATTTCATTTCCACAGCAAATCTGGACTCGATTAATATGCTTTCGATCAATTTCCCTTCTGTAATGTTATCGAAGTTTGAACAATTTACGAACAACTTGATAATCCTTTCATTTCTAAAGACCTTGCCCTCAAATGTGGATTGCAATAGGAAGAGAAATATTATTCAAATTTTATTCAAATTTGGACCCATTAAAGACAATTAACCAACTTTTTTCGACTCTTGAAACATAACCATTTGAAACCCTCAAGTAGTACTCAAACTCTTCTTGATTGATCAAAATTTTAGTTGGCTTAAAGCAAGGCTACTACTACTGAAATAGAACATTAGAATCTGCAGAATCAAATCTATGATTTGGAGGCTAATGTTTTATGTGAATTCTTGTGTATATAGGGACCATATGGTCGGCAATGGCACATATAATAACAGGTGTGATAGGGGCAGGGGTGTTATCCCTGGCCTGGAGTGTGGCTCAGCTAGGGTGGATTGCCGGTCCATTGCTGATGATAGTCTTTGCTTTGGTCACCATTGTCTCCAACAACATCCTCTCCGACTGCTACAGATACCCAGATCCAAATTCCCCGACCCGAAACAGGTCCTATTTGGAAGCTGTGAAGTTGTACTTAGGTTGGCATTTCTAACCTCTAATGATACAATCTCTATAACCAACTGAACATTTCCTTGAACTCTCATAACTTTGACTCGTGTATGATGGAATATTAGGAGAAAAGCTGCAAACAGTGTCTGCCGTATTTGTACATGAGAGCTTGTATGGCTGTGGAATTGCCTATACGATTACAGCTGCTGGCAGTGTCAAGTATGAAATTCTTACCAACCCTCTCACTGCTTTTGAGATAAATGGATTGTCTACTTGAGTGTCTTGGCTCTTTTTTTTACATTTATGTTAAGGACTTTTCTTCAATCCACTAGTTTAGTCCCTTGAGTTGTCTTCTGATATGCTTTCAATAGTTCATTTGTTTCAACTTAAGTGACTCGGTAGAATTCTTGAATGCGTGACTTGGTAGATTTTCTGAATGCCTCCTCACACAAGCACCAATATGGAAGAATGTTGACATTTCTCGAGTGATTATCCACTCCATTCCAACCAGACCAAAATTTGGATTTAGTTTTACTCAACTTATCACTGTGTCAAACTAGTAGTTCAACTTGGTACAAGTTCAAAAACAAAAATTGATGCAAGTTCGGTTTTGAAAGAAATGAGTCAACAACCTGAAACAAAGGGAAATTTTGGGTCAGATGGTTGAATAACTGGCCCAAAACCAGTTTGCCTTCTGGACCAATTTTGAACAAGTTATGGATTATCTGAGTCATTTTCTTTTACACATTTTGCACATTGCACATTGCACATTGCACAAACTGATAAAGCCAGGAAATGTCCAGAGCAACTGGATACTCCAACTTGCTTGTTTCGCTTAACCAGTTGCCTTGTCAATTGTCATAACTTCTTTTAGACAATTTGTCGAACACTTTACCGTGACCTATTCGCCTCCACATTTTTTTGTATTATTTTGGTCTGTTGGCACATTATCTGATTCTATCAAATTTATACTGATTGGTGAGTATTGGGACTTCAAATACGTACTTAAATTTTCAACTTTGTCTTCTTAGATTATGTGTCCTCATAACTAGTTTCAGCCGCCAAACTGCCTGCTACTTTTGTAAAGTAGCTTTCTGCTGATAGAACAAAAACAGAGTCACAATGATTCACTGAGGAGAAATAAAGTAGGATCAATGGGAACAAAGGATGTATGCATTTGGCAACTGGGTTTTGGAGATG
The DNA here is from genome assembly GCF_002994745.2 of Rosa chinensis. Taxonomy (NCBI): domain Eukaryota; kingdom Viridiplantae; phylum Streptophyta; class Magnoliopsida; order Rosales; family Rosaceae; genus Rosa; species Rosa chinensis. The sequence goes on along the minus strand of NC_037092.1, from coordinate 80,885,169 downwards.
GTACAAAACTAGGACTATTATCAACTTGTACTTTGTCATACCAAGGTAAAAGAATATTAAAAAGGTATTCTGTTTCAGCATAGCCATATTATGTAAAGGAATAAACTTACCCACATTATTACAACTTTGCACTAGTCACAGTTGCATGTGTATCTAACTCTTTAGGAAAAATGAATAGAAAGGTGACCATGACAGCCATTCTTCTATTATTGGAAAAGATCCAAATAAAACTGTATACGTCAACCCTCTCACAGGTTTAGCATCCTAAAGGCATGCATAGCTGTAATGTTTTAATTAAGGTCTCGAAACCGATTGCAGCCATAAACTTTTATTCCATGGCCTTGTAATTTAGTTGAGTATAGGCTTCTTTTTTCTTTAATTTCACTCTTATCACTTGTTAGTTTCAAAAGGACCTGACAAAAGTTTAGTTTAAGTAGACTTTTGTTCGTGCCTTTTTCAACTACACACATAGACCAATGGAATAGAACAAGGGTGATCAAACAGCCTTATAGGGATCTCTTTAGAAGGATACAAGGCCAAGTGGTATATAAATGCATAGTAATGGCAAATGAAAACAAGTACCATACAAGGCATTTTGCTTAGCTGCATCAATGCCTGTTTGGTATTATAGTCTTCTTCATTATAGTATTTCCTTTGCATGTCTGAAGCTTCATAAGCTACTATTAGTTGAATAAACATGGCAGATCAAAACCCTCTTTAAGTAGCCTATAGTGCTTCCTGTGGTGACCATAACAATCCACTAATAAAAACTGGTAGATAATTACAAATCTTTTCTCAGTCTAAATCAGTAACTCTGGTCTTGAATTTATGGAGTTCTAGTGGGAAGCTCTTCATAATCAATCAGGAACCTTATGGAGTTTTGTGGCTCATATCGTTACTGCTGTTCTTGGATCTGGCGTTCTATCTTTGGCATGGAGTATTGCACATCTTGGATAGATTGGAGGCCCGATTTCAATGCTTTGTATAGCAATTATCACCTACATTTCTTCTTCCCTCCTTTCAGATTGTTACAGGTCTACTGACCCTGTAACAGGAACTCAAAACCAATCTTACATGGAGGCTGTCAGAGTGAATCTCAATAGTAAAAACAACCAAACGCCCACCTTTTTTTTCAGCTTGGTCTTCTTTAGGATTTGTCTTCTGATTTGGTTTAAGTGATAGTTCAGGTAGAAAACAGTCCTGGTTTTGTGGTTTCCTTCTATATTTCAGCATGTATGGAATTGGTATTGCTTATGTGCTTACTACTGCAATTAGTATGAGGTACTTGTTGCTCATGATGTTTTTCTCACTGTAATGAGAATCTGAGGCCTATTGTTTTCTTGTCTTTTAAGCTCTCTCATTTTGTAGTTTTATTTATCGATTCTGAAAATTTTTATGTTTGTGTTCTGTTAATTTAGAGCGATTCTGAAGTCAAACTGTTATCACAAGGAAGGGCATCAGGCTTCATGTACATATGGGGATACTCTGTATATGCTGATATTTGGAGCCGTACAGATTGTTGTGTCACAAATACCAGATTTCCATAACATGAAATGGCTATCGGTTATTGCAGCAATCATGTCCTTTGCTTACTCTTTTATTGGACTTGGCCTCGGCTTTGCCAAAGTAATAGGTAATTCTTCCATTAGAAAAACTCAATAAGACTTCATTAGAAAGCAGTGATGCTCTACCAGGTTGCCAAAATTATGAATAGAAATCAGGATTTTGGTTGCTCTTCTTTAAAGGTGTGATTACAATTGCAGAAAATGGGAGTATTAAAGGGAGCTTGTCAGGAATTGCAGCCTCTAGTTTTGCTGATAAATTATGGTTAATCTTCCAAGCACTTGGGGACATTGCTTTTGCCTATCCATACTCTATTATTGTTTTTGAGATTCAGGTCTACTTTCTAATCTTTTTGACATCTGTTGAACTTAGAAACATATGAAAAAAACAAGGTTAACTTAGAAGCTGATATTGAACTGTGACATCTGTTGAACCATCTAGGATACGTTAAAGTCCCCTCCAGCGGAAAATCAAACAATGAAGAGGGCCTCTGTGATTGCCATCTTTGTCACAACCATATTCTACCTCTGCTGCGGTTGCTTTGGATATGCAGCCTTTGGGGATGACACGCCGGGGAATCTCTTGACTGGATTTGGGTTTTATGAGCCTTACTGGCTCATTGATTTTGCTAATGCTTGCATAGTTCTTCATTTGGTTGGAGGATATCAGGTACTACTACTACTACCAACTTTATGATATTGAAATATCCAAGTTGAATCATCATTTGAACTTCTTATAGTTATGTTCTTCTCTTCACATGTTTAACCTTCCAGATCTTTAGTCAGCCAGTATTTGCAGTTGCTGAGAGATGGTTTAGCAAGAAGTATCCAAACAGTGCATTTGTGAACAACTTTTACGGCTTCAAAATCCCAATGTTTCCGAGATTTCAAGTGAATCCCTTCAGGCTATGTTTCCGGACTGTTTATGTCATTTCAACTACAATAATCGCAATCCTCTTTCCTTATTTCAACCAAGTTTTGGGAGTGCTAGGCGCCTTGAACTTTTGGCCTTTGACTATATATTTTCCTGTACAGATGTACTTTGTACAAAAGAAAATTGGGACATGGACCAAGAAATGGATACTATTACAGGCATTCAGTTTTGTTTGCTTTCTTGTGACAGTTGTTGGTGTCGTTGGATCAGTTGAAGGACTTATAAGTGCCAAACTTAGCTAGGGGATTCATGTAATTTCTTCATAAATAAGGATTAAAGTTTGACCCAATTTGTGCCAAAACCCCATATTTGTTAATTTTTACTTTTCTAAATCAACTAATATTTTCATGCCTGAGCACCCAGAAAAGGCCCCCATAACATCATGCCTGTGAACTTTTAAGTTAACAAAAATTTAGATATTTTATGTTATTTTTGATGAATGAGCTCAAAAGTCCGAGCGCTTAATTCATGTCATTTTTTTTAGGGGAATGGATATATTTCATTGATCAAAACATCATACGACCATACAATATCAAGTTAGGGGATCCGAAGATCGCACATTACATTCATTGCTCAACTGATTGCACAACAAGTCAGGCTAACATCCAAAAAGGTGTTGCAAAACTAAAATCCAAAAGGAAAATGCAAAGAAAACTAACAACTAAATTTATTCTAACACAACCCTAAGTCTATGCATCTGCCTTGATTAGTTTAGGGCCTAGGGACCATCTTGGTGTACCCCTCCACCCGTCAATACAATGAACAACCTTGAAATAGGACCATGTTGAGGCCCAAATCACGCCCAGCCCAAGTGAGAGAGAAGAGAGGGGAATTGGACCATCCTAGACCCAATTCACCAGGTTCTAACCACAGCCCAGAGACCTAGGGGCCCAGAGGCGCGCTGCCTCAACCCTTCGTTTCCCCGCTCATGCAGGCCAGAACTGACCCTGCTGAGAAACACCGCCGCCCATCACCTCCCCGGCGGTTTCCGCGGCCTTCCACCATCATAACAATCTGGGAAGGATCCAGCCTTGGGTCTAAATTGAGAGACAACCTCAGTCGCACCTCCAAACCCGAGTCACCGCCGCTGATCCCGCCGCCTCTGCTCCTCTAAAGCCCGGACCAGTCAACTTAATTCATGTCATATTAATAAGGTTACTTTCCAAGAAATTTAGCGGATTTTGGGTGATATAGACATATTTCAAATGTCTTATGTCAACTTCAACAACTTTATTTGGAAAAATATCCATTTACCCAAATTTGAGTTACCTTAACTCCATTTACCCCAACATCTTATAAGATTGCCCACTTACTCAACAAATTATATATATATTTTCTCTAATAGTCTAATACCTAATTAAGTTTTTTTTTTTTTATATTGATTTTTGTTTATTTTTAAGACAATTTTGTCCTCCCTCCCTTTGTAACATGAGAGAGAGAGAGAGAGAGAGAGAGAGAGAGAAGTCGTCTTCTCCAGAATCCGGCCACCGGTTGCCTAAATAAGGTCACCTGTCACTGGAATCCAAACGGAAGTTGCCGGAATCTCACCGGACCTTGTCGGAACATCGCGGACCCTCACTAGAGGTTTTATTGGGGGCAACAATAAGTTTATTGCCCCCCAATGAAATGTTTATTGTCCCCCAATAAAACCTAACTTGTGTATGATTAAGAATTATTTACTTCTTCTTTTTTGTACAGAATTCATTGTCTATTAGCCTCAACTCCAAAGTAAAATTAAAAATATCCAGAAATTTAATGTTCACTAGCAAAAGAAAACGAGAAGAACGACATGGGAGGTTGGTGCAGAAGCTCATTTCTCTTCTTGGCACTTTGGCAGCATCACCAACCTTGGTCTGCACTTGAGGCTTTCCTTGAGTTGCTTCCTTGACTTCACCTTTTTGTCCAAGTCCATATTCCTGAGTGCTACAATTGAAAAAGTGGAAAATTCATGATTACAATTGAAAGCTCAGGAAACGTTCGACCAAAAAAAGACAGAGGAAGAATTGGAGAGACGAACCGCAGTAGCTAATGGCATGAACCAAAGGTAGAAGAACGCAGGAGACAGAAAGAGCGGTGATGAGTTTCAATTGAGCCATAGCTTCACCGATTGCTCTAGAGACGTTGCAGCACCAAACGGCGCCTTTGTGGCAGCGATTCCGACATCGGAGCAAGGCAGCAGATCCCGATCTCGAGAGGAGGTAGTCGCCGTTGAGGACCTCGAAGACGGTGTATTTGACGCGGTTCTCGAGGCCGAGCCGACGTTGGCGATGCGGTTTGCTGAGAGAAAGAGAACAGAGAGAGGCTGGAAGATAGAGAGACAGTGAGGTGAGGAGCACACACATTTGTTAGTGAAGTGGAAGTGAGTTTATGTTGGATCAAATTTGGGTATTGGATGAAGACCCCAATTTATTTTGACTCCCACTTTATGTTTTGCATGATTTGAGTTAAGGGGAAATATCACCGATGGTCACTGAGTTATAACTTATTCGACACTTAACTCACTGTATTTTCAACAATATCACTTAACTCACTCAGTTTTACATCCATCTTTCACTTAACTCACTGCCATTAATTCCACCGTTAGAAGCCGTTAAAATTGAAGGTATATTTGTCAAAACACTTAAAAATCATTTTCAATTTTTTTTAATTTCTGAAATTTCTAATAAAAAATAATTTTTTTAACTTAAATATAATTTGAAAAAAAATTGTTAGAAATGCATTTTTTTTTAGTGTTTAGACAAATATACCCTCAATTTACATTTATTAGACTTTTTTCAATTTTTTAAATTTCTGAGATTTCTAATAAAAAATGATTTTTTAAACTTAAAAATAATTTGGAAAAAAAATTGTCTTTTAAAAAAAAAAAAATTAGAAATGCATTTTTTTAATGTTTAGACAAATATACCCTCAATTTTAATAGCTTTTAACGACAGAATTAACGACAGTGAGTTAAGTGAAAGACGGATGTAAAACTGAGTGAGTTAAGTGATATTCTTGAAAATACAATGAGTTAAGTGTCGAATAAGTCATAACTCAGTGACTATTGGTGATGTTTTCCCTTGAGTTAAATCTCCTTACTTTTAGTACACGATTTGATTTTATTTTATTCTAGTAAATATTTTATTATTTTTACGTGAGATGAAAAGTAAGACCTTAAAGTCTTAAAGTGAGAAGTGAGACCTTAAGGCCCTGTTTGAATGACAGAAAATTATGGTATGGAATGAGAATTAATTTTATTTTTCATTTAAAAATGTCATTTGATTGTAATAAGAGATTGGAAAGGAAATAAAAAATGAGATGGACTGGAAATTGACTCCCTCATAAAGTCTGAATAGAATTACCTAGACTCCCTCATAAAGTCTGAATAGAATTACCTAGTCAGGGGTGATATTCTATTTCCATTTCCCACTTTCAAAGGTAAAATTATATAAATTATCCCTCTAAAAAATTTATATTCCTCCACTAATATTTCTTATAAATTGATGTCATATTTATACTTTAAATAGTAAAAGGTTATTATTGAAAATTATAATTTTATATTTCATTCTTATGACACCAAACTCTACGATAGGAATGGAAAATTAATTCCAGAATTTAATTTCCAGTAATGTTCCAAACACCCTTATGGAAATACCAAAACCTATTTCATTCTATATCGGTATGAGAAGGAAAATAAATCATTTTCCTATCTTGACATTCATGTCAACCAAACGGGGCCTAAGATGAAAAAAATATGGATGATCTGTTTCTGCCTCTAAAGAATGCCTTACTACAAGAGTCTCAACGCAAAAGAATACCTTACTACTAGAGAAATTTATAGGAGACAAAAACTTTTCGAGATGTTGGATCTTCCCGCGGTTGGCTGTTGCTTGGCCGAGTAGTTTATCCACGGTGATTTTTCCGACTCTGTTTTACACCCTCGGCTTTCTTTCACTATTGCAATGATTACAAGCTCTTATTTTATGACGTTATATTCTACGTTGATGGGCTGGTTGACGAATCATTTGTTAGCTTACCTAAATCCTACTTTTAGTATCTCTTTTTTTTCTTTTGCTAGTACCAGTACGACGACCACTTACATATAGCCACGGTACTCCAGTAATGCATAGAAATAATACATTTGGTAGGGACTTCGAAAGAGAACGATCCCAGATTCCCAGAATATAGCAACTGATTGATCCTTCAAGATTCATCAGGTGATCAGGAGATCACTAAGTGACTATATATTGTGTTAGGGGTGCATTATTTCATCTAAAGTTGAAGAACTCTAAACCATCGAGTAGAAACTCATCATCGGAACGTTCGAGTAGAATTTCCATATGTAGGTATATTGAGTACATGAATTGGTTTCTTTCATTTTGTTTTTGTTTTTTCATGTGATCAGTCATCGTGTGTTGGTGAAATGATTGTTTGGTGGCCAGCACCAACCAGTCAACTATTTGCAAACCAGAGAAGTAATGCAGACGTCAACTACGTGTGTAATGAGAGGGCAGATAGTTCTTCCTTATTGGTTATTGCAAGTATGGAACTTCAAGTATTTTGAAAAAATCACAGAAGTAACAGAACTAGCTGTTGCTTTCATTCCATATTTGTGGTTTGCTTGATCTGCTAACTAGTTAAGTTGCAGGATAATTGTGCCTAACTTTCTTTGACATGGGATTTGGTGGAGCAGGTTTATAAATCCTTCCAAATCTCTGACGAGTACGTAGGATCTCTCAAATATCTTTTGAGGGATAGAAAGATGGGTGGGGAAGAAGCAGAACATGATCAGCAGTCACCATTGCTCCTTGGCTTTCCTTCAACAATGGAACCCAGTGAATCTATCAAAAGAACTGGTAATTTTATATCAGCCCATTATTTTTCAGTTCTTGGTCTCATTTTTTTGGCATTCCAGTAGAGATAATAGTCCTCCTTCTCTCATTTATTTGTATTACAAGTTCATTGATGAATTATGAATATAGAGTTAAGATTGCTTTGCAAAGAAAATGTTTAAATTTCTGCCTCTCTGGACAAGTTTTTTTTTCGTCTGCATATAAGGTTCTTGTTTGTGGCTTATACGAGTTCATGTTTTTGGTTAATTGTGAAACTGAATGACAGTTGAGCAAGTCCTTTTTTGTGATTGTTTTCTTCTTGGTTCCCTATGCATTTCCACAATTATGTTTTCAGACAAAAAAAACAAATGTATGCTTACTATATTTCATTTCACAGCAAATCTGGACTTGGTTAAGGTGCTTCCGATCAATTTCCCGTCAGTAATGTTATCAAAGTTTGAACAATTTACTAACAGCTTGATATCCTTTCATTTCTAAAGGCCTTACCCTTAAATTTGGATTGCAATAGGAAGAATTGGACAGAAAACAACTCAAATTTGGACCCTTTAAACAATTGACCAACTTTTTTCGAATGTTTTCAACATAACCATTCGAAACCCCTCAAGTAGTACTCAAACTCTTCTTGATTGATCAAAGTTTTAGTTGGCTTAAAGCAAAGCTACTAGTTTTTTTTTTTTAATTTTATTTTTTTTTTTAATAGAACATTAGAATCTGCAGAATCTATTCACAGACCTAGGGGCTAATTTTTTATGTGACATCTTGTGTATGTAGGGACCATGTGGACGGCAATAGCACATATAATAACAGGAGTAATAGGGGCAGGGGTGTTATCCCTGGCCTGGAGTGTGGCTCAACTAGGGTGGATTGCAGGTCCATTGCTCATGATAGTCTTTGCTTCGGTCACTATCGTCTCCAACAACATTCTCTCTGACTGCTACAGATACCCGGATCCATATGCCCCGACCCGAAACAGGTCCTATTTGGAAGCTGTGAAGCTGTACTTAGGTTGGCATTTCTAACCCCTAATGATACGATCTTTATAAGTAACTGAACATTTCCTTAAACTCCCATAACTTTGACTTGTGTATGATGGAATTTTAGGAGACAAGCTGCAAACAGTGACTGCCGTATTTGTACATGAGAGCTTGTATGGCAGTGGAATTGCCTATACCATTACAGCTGCTGGCAGTGTCAAGTATGAAATCCTTATCAACCCTCTCTCTGTTTTTCAGATAAATGGCTTGTCTACTTGAGTGTCTTGGCACTTTTTTTTTTTTTACATTTATGTTAAGGACTTTTCTTCAATCTACTAGTTTAGTCTCTTGAAGTTGTCTTCTGATATGCTTTCGATAGTTCATTTGTTTTAGCTCAAGTGACTCGGTAGAATTTCTGAATGCCTCCTCATCACAAGCACCAATATGGAAGAATGTTGACATTTCTAAACTGATTATCCACACTATTCCAACCAGACCAAAATTTGGATTAGTTTTACTCATCACTGTGTCAAAATAGTAGTTCAACTTGGTACAAGTTCAGAAACAAAAATTGGTGCAAGTTCGGTTTTGAAAGAAATGAGTTAACAACCTGAAACAAAGGGAAATTTTGGGTCAGATGGTTGAATACCAAACTGGCCCAAAACCAGTTATTTTTTCTCTTCTGTACCAATTTAGAACAAGCTATGGATTTATCTGAGTCATTTCTTTTTACACACTTCCCACATTGCACATTGTACAAACTGATAAAGCCAGAAAATGTAAACCAGTTGCTCCAACTCTAACTTGCTTGTTTCACTTAACCAGTTGCCTTGTCAATTGTCACAACTTCTTTTAGATAATTTGTCCAACACTTCACCTCTACATTTTTTTGGTATTATTTTCTTGTGTTGGCACATTATTTGATACTATCAAATTTATACTGATTGGTGAGTATTGGGACTTCAAATACGTACTTAAATTTTCAACTGTCTTCTTAGATTCTGTGTCCTCATATCTAGTTTCAACCGCCAAACTGCTGCTACTATTGTAAAGTAGCTTTCTGCTGATAGCACAAAAACAGAGTCACAATGATTCACTGAGGATAAATATAGTAGGATCAATCGGAACAAAGAATGTATGCTTTTGGCAACTGGGTTTTTGAGATGGTACAAAGCTAGGACTATTTTGGTTCATCAACTTGTACTTTGTCATACCAAGGTAAATGAATATCTAAAAGGAATTCTGTTTCAACATAACCATATTATGTAAAGGAAAAAACTTACCCACATTATTACAACTTTGCACGAGTCACAGTAGCAGGTGCATCCAACTCTTTAGGAAAAATGAATAGAAAGGTGACCATGACAGCCATTCGATCTTCTATTATTGGAAAGATCCAAATAAGAGTGTATACATCAACCCTCTCACAGGTTAAGCATCCAAAAGGCATACATAGCTGTAATATTTTAATTAATGTCTCGAAACCGATTGCAGCCTTGAAGTTTTATTCCATGGCCTTGTAATTTTGTTGAGTACAGGCTTCTTTTTTCCTTAATTTCACTCTTATCACTTGTTAGTTTCAAAAGGACCTGTCAAAGTTTAGTTTAAGTAGATTTTTGTTCATGCCTTTTTCGACGACACTAGACAAATGGAATAGAACAAGGGTTATCAAACAGCCTTATAGGGATCTCTTTAGAAGGATACAAGGCCAAGTGATATATAAATGAAAATGGCGAATGAAAACAAGTACCAAGCAAGGTATTGTGCTTAGCTGCATCAATGCATGATTGGTATTATAGTCTTCTTCATTATAGTATTTCCTTTGCATGTCTGAAGCTTCATAAGCTACTATTAGTTGAATAAACATGGAAGATCAAAACCCTCTTGAAGTAGCCGATAGTGCTTCATGTGGTGACCATGAAAATGCACTAATAAGAACTGGTAAACAATGACAAATGTTTTCTCAGTCTAAATTAGTAACTCTGGTCTTGAATTTATGGGGTTCTAGTGGGAAGCTGTTCATGATCAATCAGGAACCTTATGGAGTTGTGTGGCTCATATCACTACTGCTGTTCTTGGATCTGGCGTTCTATCTTTGGCATGGAGTATTGCACATCTTGGATAGATTGGAGGCCCGATTTCATTGCTTTGTATAGGAATTATCACCTACAATTCTTCTTCCCTCCTTTCAGATTGTTACAGGTCTACTGACCCTGTAACAGGAACTCGAAACCACTCTTACATGGAGGCTGTCAGAGTGAATCTCAATAGTAAAAACAACCAAACGCCCACCTTTTTTTTTCAGCTTGGTCTTCTTTAGGATTTGTCTTCTGATTTGGTTTAAGTGATAGTTCAGGTAGAAAACAGTCCTGGTTTTGTGGTTTCCTTCTATATTTCAGCATGTATGGAATTGGTATTGCTTATGTGCTTACTACTGCAATTAGTATGAGGTACTTGTTGCTCATGATGTTTTTCTCACTGTAATGAGAATCTGAGGCCTATTGTTTTCTTGTCTTTTAAGCTCTCTCATTTTGTAGTTTTATTTATCGATTCTGAAAATTTTTATGTTTGTGTTCTGTTAATTTAGAGCGATTCTGAAGTCAAACTGTTATCACAAGGAAGGGCATCAGGCTTCATGTACATATGGGGATACTCTGTATATGCTGATATTTGGAGCCGTACAGATTGTTGTGTCACAAATACCAGATTTCCACAACATGAAATGGCTTTCGGTTATTGCAGCAATCATGTCCTTTGCCTACTCTTTTATTGGACTTGGCCTCGGCTTTGCCAAAGTAATAGGTAATTCTTCCATTAGAAAAACTCAATAAGACTTCATATTAGAAAGCAGTGATGCTCTATCAGATTGCTAAAATTATGAATAGAAATCAGGAATTTGGATGCTCTTTTTTAAAGGTGTGATTACTATTGCAGAAAATGGGAGTGTTAAAGGGAGCTTGTCAGGAGTTGCAACCTCTAGTTTTGCTGCTAAATTATGGTTAATCTTCCAAGCAATTGGGGACATTGCTTTTGCCTATCCATACTCTATTATTCTTTTTGAGATTCAGGTTTTCTTTCTAACCTTTTTCACAAACAAAATTCTGATTAACACCATATGAAAAAACAAGGTTAACTTAGAAGCTGATATTGAACTGTGACATCTGTTGAACCATCTAGGATACGTTAAAGTCCCCTCCAGCAGAAAACTACACGATGAAGAGGGCCTCTGTGATTGCCATCATTGTCACAACTTTTTTCTACCTCTGCTGCGGTTGCTTTGGATATGCAGCCTTTGGGGATGACACTCCGGGGAATCTCTTGACCGGATTTGGGTTTTACGAGCCTTACTGGCTCATTGATTTTGCTAATGCTTGCATATTTCTTCATTTGGTGGGAGGATATCAGGTACTACTACTACTACCAACTTTATGATATTGAAATTTTCAAGTTGAATCATCATTTGGAGTTCTTGTAGTTATGTTCTTCTCTTGACATGTTTAACCTTCCAGGTCTATAGTCAGCCAGTATTTGGAGTTGCTGAGAGATGGTTTAGCAAGAAGTATCCAAACAGTGCATTTGTGAACAACTTTTACAGCTTCAAAATCCCAATGTTTGCGAGATTTCAAGTGAATCCCTTCAGGCTATGTTTCCGGACTGTTTATGTCATTTCAACTACAGTAATTGCAATCCTCTTTCCTTATTTCAACCAAGTTTTGGGAGTGTTAGGCGCCTTGAACTTTTGGCCCTTGGCTATATTTTTTCCTGTAGAGATGTACTTTGTACAAAAGAAAATTGGGACATGGACCAAGAAATGGATAGTATTACAGGCATTCAGTTTTGTTTGCTTTCTTGTGACAGTTATGGGTGTCATTGGATCAGTTGAAGGACTTATAAGTGCCAAACTTAGCTAGGGGATTCATGTAATTTCTTCACAAATCAAAATCTTTGTAGTCATTTATTAGTATATTTATTTTTATTGTAAATTATTCTAATGAATCGAAATTGCGTTGAGCAAGTATGCAATTATGCAATGTAGTAGTAGACTTGAGATTTTCATCCCTAAAATCTCTCTACTTTTTATCACTCATTCCACGGAAGATAGTACTTGAACTTAACTAGGTTATTTAACACCGTTAAAGGTAGAGGTACGAAATTATTAACGGGATCAAACAACGCAAAAAATTTGATACACCCAAGTGAAAATGAAAATGACACTATAGTTTGGGTGGTCTTTTGTAAGTAATCCTAGTTTTTATCACTCATTCCACAAAAGATAAGATAGTACCCAAAGACCTGATGTCTTTCCCATACTTTCCTCTTACATAAGAGCTAGAGAGTCTTGTGCTATGACTTCAAACTCATTTCAAATAGCTTTTGTGTCAAATATGTATTTCAGAAATTTTTTGATAACGAGGAGAAGTGTAATATCGGGTTCAACCACAATCGTCCTTTCGAAAAAGTTTCTCAGTATGTCCAATGCCTTAAAAATCAAGTACATGATCGGATCCCACGGGATCTTACGTTAGGACTACTGTTGTTAAACTTGATTACAAAATACAAATGGGATATTGGAGGCCATAATTGAGGTGTTCGAGGCCATGTCTTGCCTCTTCTATGTTAAGCATTGCTCGATCGTCATATAATAAACCTTTTGAACAATTATTAAGAAGGCCATTTCCCTAATAACAACTCAAGCAAAAGCAGAATACAAGTCATTCTACGTCGTGGCTGACGTTTCATTGAACCTGATCAGCTTTGTTTAACAAGCTGAAGCATCAGGCATCCACTCTGATTCACAATCAAAACGGAACAAAGGAACACATCATTAACATATATAGGACCTCCCAAACAGACAACTACATAGCATGCACTCACTATAACATGCCCCCCCCCCCCCCCCCCCCCCCCCAAGCTATCTAGGAAGAAATGCATGCCAGCATGTCTGTGACCCGTACGTGCAATCAACAACCTTTAGCTTCAGAAGCAAGACCTTCCTTCCTCGTCGATCTGTGTACGTTGGTGTGAGAAAGCAGAAATCCACCCAAACGATCAAAGCAGTCAACGGGAGAGAGAGTGTGTCTCAGAGAGATCTAGAGAGAGAGAGAGGTGAGTTGACCAGGTGTCTTGTGGGTGAGCTACCGGCCAAGGTCTCACACGCTCAATGGCGTTGAATTCTTTAATGGAATCATGCACCTTTAATGCTTCTTCGCCCTAGCTCGCACCCCATGCACTTGCAACTCATTCCTTCAATTCCTTATATAAACAATACAAGTATAGGTAACCTGCAATCCCACACTTAACAATACAAAAAACAACCCAAGAAAACTGTTTTCATCTCTTTATTTTTATACAACCCCCTGATTAGTACCCAAATCAAAGAAAAAAGCAGCTTTCTCAGCCTATTAGCAAGCTAGTGATCATCGGGTTCTACTACGTAGTACAACTATTCACTTATTCTTAGTTACTTTCACTACTCTCAGTTCCGAAAATTATTACCATTTTTTAAGTACTAGTACTGGAAGATGGGTCGGATTCCATGCTGTGAGAAGGACAATGTGAAAAGGGGACAGTGGACTCCTGAAGAAGATAACAAGCTCTCTTCCTACATTGCCCAGCACGGTACTCGCAATTGGCGTCTCATCCCAAAGAATGCCGGTAAGAACCTCTCTCTCCGTCCCATCATTCACCGTCTCTATTTCTCTTCCATAAAGACTAAAGCTTTTTTTGTTTGATGATTGACAAGGTTTACAAAGATGTGGGAAGAGTTGTAGGCTACGTTGGACCAACTACCTTCGACCTGACCTCAAGCACGGGCAGTTCTCAGAGGTGGAAGAGCAAACCATTGTCAAGCTCCACTCTGTTGTTGGCAACCGGTAATTAACTCGTGACATAACAAACAAAGCAACTGCACATATCTTATGATTACTAATCACTAATCTGAACGTCACCAGATGGTCCTTAATTGCTGCACAACTTCCTGGTCGCACTGACAATGATGTGAAAAACCACTGGAATACAAAGCTCAAGAAGAAGCTGTCGGGTATGGGGATAGATCCAGTCACCCACAAACCCTTTTCCCACCTCATGGCCGAGATTGCAACCACACTGGCACCACCCAACGTGGCTAACCTTGCAGAAGCAGCACTCGGTTGTTTCAAGGATGAAATGCTCCACCTCCTCACAAAGAAGCCGATCGATTTCCAGTTCCAACATTCTAACACAACACCCGGGAACCGCACAGCCACTTATATCAACAATAAGGAAGAAAAAGATGATACGATTGAGAAGATCAAGATTGGTCTATCAAGGGCTATGCAAGAACCAGACATGTTACATTCACAAAAATCTTGGGATCCTACCGGAGCAACATCTGCAAACCTTACAGGTAACTGCAGTGCTTTTCCCTTGCATTCTATATCTGGATTTCAGTATGGGCTGTCAACATTCGGAAATGAAGGGGGTGGTTCACCATGGAGCCAGAGCATGTGTACGGGAAGCACATGCACAGGGGCAGACCAGCAAGGTCATTTGCATGACAAACTTGATGAAGAAATTGGAGAGGAGTCTGAGGGTGGAAAAGAGTTGAGAAATGGATCCAACATATTCAACTCAGATAGCATCTTGTGGGATTTACCATCTGACGATCTAATGAATCCAATAGTCTAATACAAATTATATAATTGTGATAGATTGGAAAGAATAAATTTGGCAGTGATGAACAATGATAATGATGTAAATAAAGCTATCACAAATCAATTATGGCACAAGAAATTTTAGAAAAAAGATCAATATATTGCTGTTTCTCAATTACCTGTGGTACAACTATATCTATTCTCTTTACTATGAATTACAATGTGAATCAGGCAAAATATGAAGATGAAGAAGAAGTATCAGCCAGAACCTGCATATAACAGTCACAAAGGGGGTTAGAAAAATTGAGGCAATGAAAAAAATTCGTGAATACAGGTTAGATTGGGAAACATAAACCTCGAGTTGCTCTTCGGTAAATGAGTCTTTCTGAATGTTCCATGTATCAGCATGGGTCCGTCGAAATTCTGCAACTGCTTTTGTAACCGTAGATTTCACTGGTGCTGGTTCTCCAGCAAAACGAGCAAGTAAAGTGACATGATCTGGCAACCAACTGATAAAGCAGTGGAATTTTCTCGTGAGATGAAGATTTAATACAACAAACAATGTATGAGAACGAAAAAGGATGCTAAATTAGGGTTGGAACAATGCCACATCTCTAGAAGAGACCATAGTGGAAGCTTATACTCATGAAACTTAAAATTTAATATATAGAGGGAGCTAAACCATAGGACAACTACTAGACTATAGAGGAAAGTCTTTGATGCAATGTTCGTACTCATGGGAATTCTTAGTTTTAGTGCCAAGCTCAAAGAAACCTTATTGCGATTATGATAGGTCTCTCCACACACAGAAAGATAATAATTAGAGGCATTGAGCCACCAAGATAAATTACTGAGACTTTGAGTCTTTTCTAGTTTTTTTTTTTTTTTTTTTTGGTTTTGGAATCATTTCTATTGAATAAGGTACATGGTGCAATGTGTGATCAGACCCCTGAACAATACTGCCTTTTACTCTAGACCTGCTTTTTATTAAAAGCAAATAGCAGGTAAAGCAGATTGACCGACACAGACATACTGACAATTTAAAGCTTTAACAAGCAATGAGACTACTTTTTGTGGGGACAAAAAAGTCTGCTTATATTTATTTTCTCAAACTGCAATATTAAACTTGACATTGATAAGACAAAGGCGTTAATATGCCTTTTTTCCGAAATATCCCTGGTATGGAACATAACCTAAAACATTGAAAGTAAAAAGAGAACAGCAGTGTTCCTAATAATGTCAGATTTAAAGCAGCCAAAAACTGAAGTTGCATGAATTGAACATGACATACCTGGGCATATCATAAGGCGCTGACAGAACGGAAGCAACTAAAGCAAGTACAGCACCATGAATGGAAGCTATGGGTTCGCTTGAACTCAAATTTCTGCAATCATGGATGGAAGTATATATCAAAGGAAAAATAGGTAACATCTACTAGGACTAATACAAGAGTATTTCATAAGCAAGGGAAATACCTCCGTTTTCTCTTCCTCTGAAGATCAGTAGCTTCTTTGTAAGCTTTGTCACGGAAGTCTTTAGCTAGATCTTCATCGCCACCCTTCGTTAGGCCCGCCAAAACAGCTGCAGCATGTTCTCTTACCTGAGACATAATAAAGTTAAGAATACAAAATCTACGAGTACCAAAATCATCCCTTCAAAAAGGAAAAGAAAAGAAAGAAAGAATAAAAAAAAAGATTTATCAATCATTGTTCGAGGACCATTATTTAAGAAATACTAGAATTCCAGTTTTCTCTACTTCACAGGTTGAAAGATTTAGACTATCAACACGATTTAATAATTAAAGTTCTTTATATAAAACATTTTGACAGACTAGATTATAAGTCATCAAAAAAATTAAATTATTCACTCAAACCAGAAATTTACCTCAACTTGGTTGTCTACAAGTAACTTTTCAACAGTTCTCCAAATTTGTTGTTTCTCCCCAGTTGAGAGAATGAAAGTGTGCCTGTTCGATAAAAGTAATAAAACAAAGACTTCTCAACATGTATGCCAAAAATCAATATATTCAGCCAACAATAAACATTATGTGAAACTAGAGAGTTAAAGGTGAAAACAAATAAAGGGTGTACCAAACATTGTAAAGTTCCAAATCTCTTAAATATCAAGACACCATATGAAAAATCTAAAGCACAATTTGATTTGTATTTTTTATATCCACTAAAGTAGCCCTAAAGGCACAGAAAGAAGGAAACTAGAAGATCATCACAAAAAGGATGAGATGCAAAACTTCATACCTGTACATAAAAGTCCGCAGATATGTCAATGTTGCAGATCTAGTGCGCCAGTTAGAGTCATTGGCAGAAGAAAGAATCACAGATACGGCCTCTTGGAGATGAGGTCCCCAAAAAATCCTCCATTTTAGCAACTCAAAAGCTGCCTTGGCCAAGGTTGACAGTTCTTTACTTGAAGTTTCCTAGAAAACAAAAATAAAATATTGAAAACAAAACTTAAATAACTCATATTTAAATATTGATGCCCAACAAAACTGCACCACAGCAAGAAAGCCTTGTAAATTGTAAACCTATTTTCAACTTTTTTAAAATGAAGTCTTTCTTTCTTATTAAAACAGAAAATTTATATATGCTAATTGAGGAAAGGGCCTTGAGGCAGTATAAGAAAAGTGGAACAGATCAACTGACATGAAGCCAATAACAGCTGCTTGTTCAACATGTTGAGCAACTCCTCAAATTTTAAATTTCAACTTGCAAAAGTGATAAAATTTAATCCAGAAACTCGTTCACTTTCTCTTGATTCAGCAAGAAAAATTTACATAATGTTAATCTTCAGGAGGATTAAAAACTTACCCCATAATAGTCAATCAAGATAAACTCAAAAGGAACAGTATAATCTAGAGGATTTCATACTCAAATTTTTACTTCACTTACCTGCAATGATATCACAGGATAAAGAAATCCCACAATTACATCCAGCAGATATGATGATCTTGCAGACCTCAACGATGAGATGATAAAATGGAAAAGCTTCACAAAACATAAAATTTTAAAACTGATCAGTTTAATGTTCTATATGAATAAGAAGATACTTTTAAAACAGTTTTTCAAATTAGTACCGTTTCCATCCATTTGACATCAGCTTGTGAATCCCCATTCAAATGTCCGTTTTCAGGAGTAATATTTTGTGGGGTTTCCATACTGTCAGAATGAGTGCTATTCTGAATATTCATTACCACTTCCGACACTCGCTCTTTTAAAAACAGAACCCAACTTCTCCCATCAAATTGATTGCCAAGACCTTTACTAGCACTCCCATTTGAACCGTCATGATCAAATGACTCATAAAGACGAATGTTAGAGCACAACACAGAAAGGGCAACACCCATAGCTTCTCTTACCTGTCCACACATACTTATCGTCAAAATATATAAATTAAAACTAGAAAGAATAACTTTCAAGGTTAATGCAAAGCATATATCAATACAGACATAGAAAAAAGATTAATAGTAGAACATAACCACACATGAGAGATCACTTTGCTTCACTCTATTATTCTTTATCTTAATATAAGAATCCCTTACACAGTTACATATATCTAAATGGACAATACGAGATAAAGAGAGTTTGCAGGGGCTGAAGGTATTTCAACAGTTGAAGTCTCTAAATTTTTTAGATCATAATCTAGTGTTTATACTTACAGAAGAAATGCTGAATTATTTTGCTACACAAAACTCTGTTTCATGGATTTCTTTACAGAAATCACATGATAGAGCAATGGTAAATAACAAATATAAAATACCGTTTCAGTCTTTCTAAATATAACCAGCCTCTAGTAATAAAAGAATGTACAGACAACACAGCCAAAGTATATCTTATGACAAAAGTACAGTTAGGAGTTCTGCTAATATATACTTTATTCCAATGGCCATATAAGCTTATTCTTATTTAATAAACCAATGGATAATGGAAAGAAACACTTGGTTAAAGTGAAACAGATCTGAAAAGACATGCTTACTTGGGCGGATGAATGGCACATGTTACCAAGCAACTCCTCCAGAAGTCTATAGTGGAGCTGAATTTCAGCTAATGGCATTTTCTGGGGAGATAGTTCTACAAGGGCGGCTGAAAGAAAAGCATAGCGCTTGGCAACTACAGTGGTAGTGACTGTTCCTGGTAAAGGTGTAGCCAGACAATCTAGTACTGATTGTCTCAAAAGAGGAACTCTAGTTCCATATTTCCCTTTCCCGGTAACTGCATAACGTATGCAGGCTGTCCATTCGGGTATTGATTCTACTGAATGAGCTAGAATTACGTTCTGCAACTGGACCACCATCCAATTATCCCATGCTTCTTTGATACCATTAACATCAGAATGCAACATTCCAGCGAAAGCTTCAGCAGCAACGCACTGCTTGGACCTCTCCTTGGCATTTGAGAACTCCTCCAATGAACTTTTCAGTGCCACTACGACGGGCATACCACATTCTTGTATTAGCCGTTTGAATATTCTCGCATAGTTTGAGTAAAAGGTGTCACTTCCTAATAAAGAGATCCAAGTTGGAGTGCGTGGCCATGAAGAGGTAAAGTCAAAATAAAAGCGGGTGATTGATTTGTCTGCTAGGCTCTGAAAAGAAGAGTTCCCATGATTGCCTCTAGTACTGCTTTCAGTATCAGATATTATATGAACATGAGAAAGACTATTCAAAGTCTCACTGAAAAATCCATCTTCCTGAAATATTTGAGTTAACTCTCCTTCAAGAGACGATTTTCTAGCTCCTTGCAATTTCTCTGAGGAAAAACTCTGTTTTTCATCTGACAGTTTATAAGGTGATTCTTTTAATAGCGTATTTAGAGCTGAGATTGCTAGTATCCTTGTCTGAGGAAGCTGACTTTTTAAATTCTTTAGGAAGTGACCTGCAAAGGATTGATCTAAAAGATTTAGAACCTTTTCTGAACTTGACAGATAGTAGATTGAAAATTAAATGGGGAAATCCCTGGGTCAAAACAAACATGAACCCACCAGCAGTTTCACTCAGAATTTTGGAGGAGGAACTTGGGTCATTCCTAGATGCCATAGCCAACAGCAATAAAACCCTATTAGCCATCAGATTGTACCTGGCAAATACAAAAGATAAAACTTAATACAGAAGGTCATGAACTTCACACTCAAGGCATTTAATCAAAGGGAAACACAATCACTCTGAACATTATTTCTATCCAAGTATTAGGCTCAAGGGACCAGGAGGTTAAAAGATATTGGAAACTCAACAAAGTTCTAGATCCTCAAGGAAAAGGTCCAAGATATGTAGCTATCTTACCTCCAATGCAAGCCCATAGAATCAAAACTCATAGAACTGATCTGAGAAACCAAATCTGTAAAATCTGGTGCATCAACATGATTGTCTGATGAATTGAAATAGCTTCTCGATACTCCAGCAAAGTGAATGTTGTATTTGACAAAAAGCTGCATTAAATGACAAAAATAACAAAGATTATTTTTTTACAACATGAAAAGTCTCAAACTAGGCTCTATATCAATTTTTGGAGTTACCTCGTTGATAGCTTTCTGGGTTTTCAGTGATTCATGATGAGAGCTTCAAGCAGGAGAAAGAAATATCACAGTTCAGTTAAAATAAATTCAAGATTCATCATTATTATACCAAATCCATTACAGATATATTATGAAATATGCAGCTTACCTTGAAAGAATTCCAAGGATAAATGAAGAGAATGACTTAGGGTCCTGGAATAGCGGAAAATATATCAGTAATTTTCATTCTTAACATAAATGGTAGACAGCAGTTTCTGTTGAATGATTACCATTGTCAAATGCTTGAGAACTGTTTGTGTAGCAAGGACTGCACAAGAACCAAGCACTGCATATTCTGGTGCCTTGGGGTTTCGTAAGTTCTCAGTGTGAGAGAGAACACACTTTGAAACCATAGATGGCCATCTCTTTATCATTTTTAAAAGATATTTCCCAGCAAGTCTGGACACAATGTGAGAAACTTGATCAGCTATGGTAAAAAAAAGTATAAACGCACTGAAATTATTAACAAAACCAATGCCATAAAGAAAAATCAGGGAGTAGGACATATATTGACTATTTCAAAACAACATAACTGGGCAAAGGAAAAGGAAAAACTAATTGTCCACTTGCAAATATACCAAGTACAAGTTGAAACATCAATGGCAACCAACTTACTACGGGAAGAAAGCAAAAAAGATATGGAAAAACGCATACTCACATTTTGAGGAAAATTTCCTGCTATTCTACCACTAAACCAGGAGACATTTCTAGAGCTCGCTCATTTTTCAAATATGAAAACTTTTAGGCTACAAAATAGTTAGGTCATGCATCATGCACCTTACAAAAGTCTTTAACCAAATATTTTAGGACTAGAGGTACACTGTACACCTATGAGTTGCATACAGTGCTAAAATGTAATCCCGTCAATGGCACGTCAATTTTGTCACTTTGCTTCTATACCTATGTTGAATCGATCTCAGATACATATGCATGCCTAGTAGGCTTCATTTTTTTTTCAACAGGTATGTATAGATTACCAAAGATATGATGTGCATCAACACAGTTGTTACATATCTGCAACTAAGCCAAGCAAGATCTATTTCTGTTAAGGTTTCAATATAAAGTAGGGCCAAGATGATTAAAGACTCACATTCGAACAGTTTCATAGCTATGCAAAGAGAGATTTAGAAGATCATCCACCAAAAGATTCACATGTTCTGGTGGACCAAAATTCCCAGTGCGAAATATATGGTAGGATGACTGGGATGATCTCCAAGTATTGTGCATGAATGCCTTGTCAATGAGTGCCCACCGCGGCCTGGTAGAGAAGAACATAATCAAGGTCAACTGCTAAAGTACAAATGCATAGTTCCTATGACAAAAGGGGGGTCAGCAAGCTTAATGTATTTTTTAAATCCAAACATAACTACACTCACCTTCTCTTCCCTTTAGAGTGAGCTGAAACAATAAAATTTATTGAAGGCTCTATAATGGCAGCAGATTCCAATTTCCATGCCTGCCTGTGATTGGCCCATTCATCATACTCCATACTTCCTGCATGAGGTAACTGATGTAAGATAATAACCCTGAAAGATGGGAGTTGGGTGAGGGTATTATTTAGAGTCAACGTTGACTACCATAATTTCCTAAAGCATCCATAATACGAATGATGAGGACCAAGAGGATGCTGTCATCTGATTTTTTCTCAAGTAAATACCTGCACAGTGCACAAATACGAAATAGGATTCAGTCCGAGACCCGCACGGATGACCTAAATTATATCAACAGGAACAATGAAAAGTAGACATTACTTGCAGGCTGCATGTATAATCTCAGCAGCTTTTTCCCGCAATTTAGTGTTGCCCACAGTTGCACCTGTTGCTCCTGCTATTAAAAAGGAACCATGATTTGGATTTTCGACAGTTCCATTCCTTGATGATGGGGTGAAGTCGGGCAAGCAAGTCAAAACACCTTGCAATGAAGAATCTATTCGCAAAAGAGTCACTTTTAAGTGCTCCTTCTCATCTCCTGCGCGAAAACATTCAATATGGTGTCAGACACTATAACTTTAGTACCATACATACAGAAATGTATTCACAAACATGTCCATGCCCACATTTGTGATCTTGTATTAATATGTGCATATGTTTATTATTATTTGATACACTGGCATCAATATCAAGATAATGTTCTATAAAAGTAAAGGCCATCATCAATCGTCTTACTGATTCACATCTAGCTCCTGATAATAAATATTCCTTTAGTACTAAATGTGTTCAGAATAAAGGAATATGTACTAGTGAAATTACCTGGATCAGAATGTATTTTAGTTTGACATATTCTTAGAAGATCATCCAAAGCCGACCGGAAATGAAGGTCCAAAAGTTCATTTGCAAATTTAACTTCCTCAACACTAGGGATATGCCATTTAGGGCCCATCAATGGTTTATCGTCTGAATAATCTTTTGAGCTGATCCATTCCTCTAATGCAGTAGCATTTGGGTGATGCAAAATACACCTAAGAAAGAAAAAAATATTATTTTCTACTTCCACAGACAGACTGACTGTAATGGAACTATAGCAAGGAGAGATAAATATACTTGTACTGATCAATAGGATAATAAAGAACCAAGCTTCCAAGGAGAGACCGAAGAAGATGATCACCAGCTCCATTGACCTGCCAAAGAATCATTTGAACCATTGAACAATTTCAGTGAGCATCGCATGTGGAAACAAATGTCATCGCAGTACATGAAAACAGAAGTGTGTGGAAAGAAACTGTTTATCATGAGAAACAAAAGTCATCACAATATAAGACCTTCCAAGATGGAGATTCAAAAGCAGAAACAACAGCCTCTTTGAACTGATCCTTGTATCGCAGAAGAGCAGGACCTCCATAACTTATGGCAACTGATAATATTTTTAATTGATAATCAATTGCTGTTTCAAGAGCCGGAGAAATTGTCGGTTTAGCCTGGGAAAAAAACATCAAAGTTTGAAATAAGGATCTACCAGGATCACAGAAGCAAATGGTCAACATCATTCACAAGAAAAAGTACCTTGGTTGAAACTGAAGCATCGCATATTCCTCTACCTCCAAATCCTGTAGACGGTGTTCCTTCTAAAGAGGATATAACAGACAGTAAAATTGGCTCAACCAGTTGAGTAACTGCTTCTTCTGGGTTTGAATAAACACATGCACAACAAAGCAGTCCGACCTCTGCAATTGCCCCCGGAAGGATATTTGTCTTGACAAACTTGGATATCTTCTTCAAAGCCTGCCAGTGATTTGAGGAAAATATTAGAATAATCTGTTGAAAAATTGAATCATTAATATAGATTTGAGTTTTGAAGTAAAAAAAAAATTGAATAACCTGATTATAGAGGGGTTTTGAGAGTCTTCCAAACAAGATTTCAAGCATGCAATAGTAGTAAGGACCATCCTCAACCAGAAAAGTTCCTGATGTTGCTGATGAGTGCAAGCCTTCATTCCTGCAGTACCAGTAACCAATTATTAAAAAAAAAAAATTGAAAAGGGAAAACTGTTGCAAATCTATATCCAGAATGGCCAAATTAATAATAAAATATTAGAAATTATTCTACACACCGACGGTGCAAATGACTCAACACTTAGAAGATGATCTCAACCCTTGATATTTATAATTAATATTTTTATTAATAACCTAAGAGTGTATCTAATATAATCTAACCATTCATTTATGTCGGTGCAAGTGCACGTCGGTGCACTGAATCCTCCCCCATAAAATATGCAAGTGAAGAAATAGACAACTGAATTGCAATACTTACGTAACACTGCTTGGTTCCAAGTGTAGAAGTAAGGCAAATAAGCGACAGAAGAACTCATCCAACCATTCAGAAAAGCGAATCATTGGCATGACTGACACCTCATCATCCAATGAAGACATCTGTGAACATAAGCAAGTTGGTAAAACTATATCTACACTACGTATAGACGTAATATCTGTGTTTGGTAGGGATTATGTGCTTACATTGGAAAATATAGAACCAATTAATTGCATTGTTGCCAAGGTTTTAGGAGGATCATTGGCATCCATACCAAGTAATGCATTGGATAACGAAACCATCAGTAGCTCAATGAACTCATCACCAGCTTCACCACTACCAATATCAATTGATTTTACTGTAGAGGTTGACAAGGATTTGAGGAATAATGAACGGCCAACAAATGCTACTGACATCACAGCAACTTGCAACTGGTGGGTGGCAGTCATCTGACTAGACACAAAGGTTGTTAAAGAATAAATTAATTCAATGACAGAAACACCATTACATGAGTGAACATTGTGCGTTATCCTATCAATTGGATGCAATTCTGGAGACAAACATCTGAACTTTGTACGACTAGGTCTTTCAGCCGAAAATAATCCCGTGAAAATCAGGTATAAAGGTTTTTTGATGTCTGTTTGAGCAGAAATTTCTTTATTTCCGATTGTTTGTACAGCTGTTTCTTTAAATGGAGAGAAAAACGAAATCAGTCACGAAGATTTTTCTGCAGCTTGTTTGAACATTGTAATAATAAAAAATAAAAATAAAAAATAAAAAAATTCCAGTGCAAAGAGTTTTCTGGACACATGAGCCTTTCCTTTATCTTTGTTAAAAGAATAGAAAACACAGGAGAATTTTTCCAAGCAACATGTTGAGTTTCCTCTTCTTTTTTTTTGTCAAAATGCAGCATTTTTGAGTTGAAGCCTTGAGTTTACTACATTACCAAATAGCAGAAAAAGAAAACCAGATCATAGTTTACCAGGAAGCAAAAAGTTTTCCTATGAATCTATTTTCCATCTTATACAGAGTAACTGAGTCGTTGCTAACCACATCTTCTCCATATTCAATAGTTCTAGAACAAAGAAATACATGTAATTAGACTAACCGTCTCCAATGCCATATGGAAGCGAGATGCAACAAAAGGAAGGATTAGAGAAGGCTCCACGTAAGATAAAATTGAAGTTGCAGCAGCTACTGTCTCAGAAAGATGTTCATTCTTGCTATATTGACCGCGATCAATTAACTTCAGCACCACTTTAACAAAGAAATGCCTTTCTGATTTTCCTAGACACTGTTCATCCTGTCTATCTTTATTTACTTTCCTGGAATAAAGAGTAATTTAGCACCAAGACAAGAGAATAGGCTCAGGCATACTGAGTACAAAATGCTAAACCATGCAAAGAGATTCTTACAATTGTTCATTCTGTAATCGCTTCTGGAATGAAATTACTAAATGGAGCAAAAAACGCTCTAATGAGTAAGTCCAGCGGCCGCCGTTAGAAGGATGGTAATATCTGCAAAAATAAACGCTAGTAAAGATCCAAATAATCAATGTTCAAAACAATCCACATTCGTCAAACAAAATAACAGAAAAATGAAAAAGAGTACTATTGAGAGTATACAAACTGTTCTAAAAGGTTGACCAATTTTTCAAAGTGCTCCAGCACCGAGCTACCAGGTTTCAATAGATAGACCTGCAATTCCAGTAATAGTATATCATTGTACTGTCCTAGGAAGTATATATATATATATATAGACACACACACACACACATATATATACAGGCACCAATTCATTAACATGTAGGCATGGCATATGAATCTTACTATTGACTTTGCAATGCCCTTTGCTGGGGTAACTGTCCTATTGGAGAACAAGAACCTTGTGTTTCTCGGAACATCCACAGAAAAGGGATACGATCCACTTCCATTTGCAACAGGAACCTTAAGACATGGGATAAAAACATGAATGTTTCATTATGTCCAATACAATCTTTGATACTTTTCTATTATTACAGGCCAAGTTAAGAGTACAATTACATATGATGGTACACTATATCAGGCACTATGTACATCTACTTCTTTGATGACAAACTTCAGAAACTAGCAAATTATGCATGCTCCAAGAATAACCAAAATATCAGGCAAAGGACATATAACTTGGCTCAAACTGCCTCTGAAGGGAAAATACACTCACCTCAAACATATTTAAGAATCTAGTGAAAAGTGTAGGCAAGTAACTCTCCCAATCAATAAATCTGTAGTTCTTTACAACACGAGCTATAATAGCTGTCCATTGACTGTTCCAAAATTGGCAATTTGGTATCGAGTCCCACAGGTCCATTAACTCCTTGATCCAATCACTGCAATAACAACAACAAAAGGTGATGTGCCACAAGTAATGTCGAAAACCATAAAGAACATGGCAGAGATAATGTGCTCCTTACTGTGTAAAGAATTCCTGGTTGTCCAAGTTTGTAGGAAGAAACAGTCTAACAAACCCAGATCCCTCAAAGGATGAGTTATGCCAAGGATTTTCCAACAGAGATCTGCATGATTGTCTCATTAGATGAAAATCAACAAAAGAGAGGAAGTGGACTAACTAAGAGTTTTCTTTCTATAACCTAGCTACTGGTTTTTTAAAAGGTCTCTTTTTGTGAATCTACCTACGTAAAGAACAACATACATAATGTTTGTGGGTGATGACAGTATGGGAAGGTCAAACCAAAATGAAACTGGAAACAAGAAAACCATGCAAGTGTGACTTGGAGCATGCATACCAGTACTTTATTCCATTCGGCATATCAATCAAAAAAGTCTTATAGCCTTACAGGCGGACAGAGAGGAACAAAGAAAAAGACCTTACGTATCTCAAAAACACTAACAAAATCAAGGGGAAAAGGCCTCAAGTACTTACCTAAACTCAGACCATATCTCAACGGCAGAGCCTGGGGGAAAGAACTTCCGGCAAGACCGAACAAGAGAAGTAGTAGCCTCAAAATGCCGTTGTCTCAATCTCCAGCCTTCAGGACCTGTATTCCTGTAACATGTGTCAAGTCATGAAGTTTTCCAAACACTGTCTATCGTTTGGTTGAGCAGTTGGTGACATGGCATAATCATATTTACTAACCCAAATATTTAAGAGAAACAACGACAAGAACCATACAACAATTAAAACATTTTTCAAGTTACGTAAGTTATCTGATATTATCTATTTTATGCTTGCTTGAGATCATTGGCTTCAGAATTTAGACAGGGTTTTATTGCACTTCATTTTTTTTTTATGGCATTCAGGAGCAGAAACCAAAGCACTCAAAACGAGTCATGATCTTCATTCTTGAGATTTACAGTACCAAGGTTGCTCCTTGGCACTTTTACTTATAAATAAAGAGCTAATGGTAAATTCCTATACCTATGCGTATAGAAGGCAACATATTAGAAGGTGGAATATGTAAGACTCACCTACTGAAATGTGTATGAATCAGAGTATCATACAAAGGGCGCCACTTTACCTTCAACGACAACTTCTTCCGATACTTGTTGAGTAATTTCACAAGAATATTTCCCCACCTAACCTATTCAAAAACAAAACAAACCCACATTATAACAAACACGACATAATGCCATCAAGCAAGTAGCAAAACAACCAACAAAATCACATACACAAAGCATTACCTGTGCATAAAGCTTATTCTCCGATACATGAAACAACTCCAATCCAAATTCAATCAGTCCACTCGCATCTTCCATACACACTTCACTCTTTGCCTTGATGAAACTGCACACAACAAAGCAACACTTGACTAACCAAACCTCCATAACCCACTCATTGCCTACAAAACCTCAACTAAATCCTAAAATCACAGTAAATCACAAAAACAACAGAAACCCATTTCCAAGAAGCAAAATTTAACCAAGAAAAGTAGTAATTGAATTGAAAAAAAAGATAAAGAAAGTGAATTGGGTGGGCGCTCACAGGTCAATGACAGAGACCCATTTGAGAGTTGCATAAACTGAATCAGGGTCATCGGAGCGGTAGGAGTTCTTGACGGAGGAGACGACGCGAGAGAAGGAGTCCCTCTCCTTGATGGACTCCTCGGCGACAGGTGGAGGAAGCCAAGCATTGTAAAGATGCATACTTTTGGGCGAGAATTTTGATCCCAATTGGGAGATTTAAGAGAGTGTTGGGTTTGCTGCTGCTAGTGTTCTACTTATACAAAGACTCTGGCTTTCTTAACAAGAAAGTTGCCTCTCTCTCTCTCTGATTGGGATTTTCGGTTTTCTTGAGGGAAAAGATGAAAAGGGGTGACTGACCGGCTACCGGAGACGGTGGTTCTGTTCACTTTTATTGACTTGTTAATGGGGTGAAAAATCCCAGTGCCTTATATACCACGGTGTCACTTGTACTTTGTGCTAAGAGTATATGTGGTAAAAAAATAACTAAAAACAATTAGCTAAAAAAAATATTAAAAAAAAGAATAATAATAATTATAAAATTATGCCCAGTACTATTTTATCTATCGGTGTAAGTTTTTGCTTTGTAAGTGGGAGGTCGTGAATTCGATTCATAATAGATTAGTTGTTGTATATGAGTTGTTGTACTATTAGGATAAAATTTTAATTGTCGTCTATAAAAATAAAAGAGAGATTGATGTGGAGATGAAGATGAGTGATGGCCTTGAATCAAAGCTTTGAGAGGCATGCATCGTGTCTTTCATTCGACTTGGAATGAGTCATAAAGACAATGACTCTGCTTGTATTGTTGCCTCTATTTTGAAGTTGTTGGCATGTATCGATAATATCGATAATGTCCTTGAAGTATCTAAACTGCTACAATTATTGATATTAAATGTAAGACTAAATATTCGTTATTCCTCATACTTTTGCATGAAAAACAGTTTAGTCTAAAATTTTAAAATTAAACAGTTTAGTCCTTATTCTTTCTAATTCTCACACAACAGGTCCTAAAATGACTATTATACCCCTCACCTTTTTTTTTATAAATTTTTTCTGCCTCTCTCTCTATATACATACATACATACATACATACATATATATATAGTGTGTGTGTATATATATATATATATATATGTGTGTGTGTGTGTGTGTGTGTGTAGAGAGAGAGAGGGAAAAAAAAAAAAAGGAATAAATACTCGTTACTCCAAAATTTTGGATAACATAGATGAATCAACTAAACTTTGTAGGATGAAGATCAAAATATTAAGAAACAGTTACATTTAAGGATTAACTCGTTACTCCTCATACTTTTGTATGAAAAACAGTTTAATCCAAAATTTTAAAATTAAACTGTTTAGTCCTTATTCTTTCTAATTCTCACACAACAGGTCCTAAAATGACTATTATACCCCTCAAAAAAAAAGTGAGGGGTATCAAAGTCATTTTAGGACCTGTTGTGTGAGAATTAGAAAGAATAAGAACTAAACTGTTTAATTTAAAAAATTTGGACTAAACTGTTTTTCATGCAAAAGTATGAGGAGTAACGAGTATTTAATCCTTAAATGTAACTGTTTCTTAATATTTTGATCTTCATCCTACAAAGTTTAGTTGATTCATCTATGTTATCCAAAATTTCTATATAATTTCTATTGATAACCGATATTTCTTCAATTTCTTTATGAATATATATGTTTCTTGCATCTTTGGTATTTCCTTGACTTTGGTTACTATATATATACTCGTTCTCTTTGTTTACTCACACTTGTGAGTAGTCTTAGCCAACCTCATATGTTTATTTACTCACCTGTCCTCTTCTCAAAGAAAACGAAATTACACTACACTCTCTACTTTATTTCCATCAAGAAAAACGTTCACTAGTCCAATTATAATAGATTACAGAGTGACTTAGGAAGAAAGTCTATATCTAAGACTAGAAATATAAATTCCATTTTCTAACCCATTGATCAGGTCACAAAAGTAGTTGCCTTTGATCATGACCCCATAGATTTTAAGCAAGTGACCCTTCCATGTTGCACGATGTGTTGCTTTTCATGTGGCTTCTGTTTTTGAGGTTGGGACAAAAGGACCAGTCAAAACTACAGGGATTGGTATTATTTCTGGAAATTGGGGGCCTCATTTGCCGTTACGTCCCGAGTGACTTCACCTTGGCAAATAGAAACAAACCAACAAGCACAGTGCTTCAACGGCCAAGGTGAACGCCACGTTGAAGGCAACAAAGTCTTGTAGTGTCCACTTATTTAATGGCAAACTAGTACTCAATAGTAGACTCCTACCTGAAACTTTTGTGTACACATGAATATAAGGTCGGCTCATAAATAATGACGACTACGGCTATGTTAGCCCGATCCCTGGTTTGTGTTGATAAATTGGACCTTGCTACTACATAAAGTCATAAACCTCAAAGGGATACTTTGTAAGAACGAAATGAAACCGTCTCTCCATCATGTTCACTACAAAGTATCCGATCAGTTTAGGGCAAGAAAACATGAATACAAACTTGGTTCTTGGAAATAATGTGCAAATCTGGTGCACCTGAACGTGTGCCTGTACCTCTGCCAGTATGAATTCAAGGCCTCAACAAACCTAGACTTCAGGCCAATGAGAAGTTACAAGAAGAGCCAACAGCCAGTACAACAGGCCAACCACCAAGAAGTTGCGGGACTCGGAGTTTTCGCTACTGGTTTGTATTGGTGGATCAGAAAAGAAAGCTCAGTACATTGAGTTTCTGGTACCTGTTCAATGATTCTTTGATACTCTTCAATTTGTATAAGGCCATTTTTTACTTTCTGAGAAATGCTTTTGCAACGTTGCACCACATTGCATTCCCCTGCCACTTAATTAAGTTGGACTCTAAAAGTCTGAAGTTGTCTTTCGATTCCATCAGCATCATTATCAGTTCCTGTAGAGATTTGGGAGCTCTGAGAATCCAATTACTGATATTTAATTACCTTCCCTGTCAAAAAAAGAGAACAATCAGATTTATGACTGCCACTACTTTAAGATTCAGTATGCGTAGATAAAAAACTAGATGGCAGTAATGAGACACAAGAAGAAAGCAATACAATATTCAGATACCACACCAGCGACAGATTAAATCCTGAAACAAAACATTCCTTATTCTCCCATTTTTCAGCAGATAAATCCATGCAACTATGAACATCAACAACAAGAACATTAACGAATCGGGTGAGGGTGAACAAAGAAGAAAATCTGTAAAAGAAGTCATTAAAGCTAAACTTGAAATACCAAAGCAATGAATCATATTGGTTTAGATTTTCCCTTGAGGTTTAGCTTTCGGAAACACCTACTTCCAGCTTCCTAGTCCCTACAGGGTAAATATGTTTTCCAATGCTTAATAGCTAGGGAGCCATAACAACTTTCAGTGACTAAATAACTAACAAAGAACGTTCTCACGCCATAAAACTCCAATGCCAAACTCCAAACCCAACAAAAGATTTCCATCTAGAGGAAAGATCACTTTTTAACATAAATGAGCAAAAATATGGCAAAACTAAAATCCAGCAATTCAACTCAGGAGGTCAAAGAATTAGAAAGGAGGAGCGGGTCAAGAGCTACACAATAACCAAACAAAATCACTACACAGCTCTCCACCGCTTCATATACAAAAACACAGAAAGCACTTTCTTGGTCTCTTGAAACATAGAAACTTGAATGTCATTGTCTTAATCATTGACAACTGACCTCAGAACAAAACCAATCCTCCTGTGATCCAAGATCCACATTTCTAATTAGTGTTGGAAAGTCGAGCAAAATTAGCATCTTGTATAGCTGTTAACATTTAACACATTCACTCTATATCATCACATTGATTCTATATTATTAGACATTAATAGGGCTAGAATAGCTTTCTTGTTTTGTATCCTAGAATCAAGCTGTGTTATTGTATATATGTGCTACAGATCAATAGAGCAATTATCTCTCCAGCAAATCTGTCTTTGCTGTTTTTCATGGTATCAGAGAAGGACTCACAATCCTGACTCTTCTCTAGCCTTCCTAGCAACAAATTCACAAAAGCCATAATCACCATGGCTGGTGATAACGTCCCATTACCACCACCCAATTCCAGCAAGTCAAATAATCCAACATCTGATATCTCAAATCCATTCTTCACTCACCATTCAGATCATCCTGGATTGGTCTTAGTCTCCAAACCATTGAATGGAGACAATTACACAGGTTGGAAGAGGGCTATGACAATGGCTCTCAATTCTAAAAACAAGCTCGGTTTTGTGAATGGTTCAATCAAAGTTCCATCACCCGAAGCTGACCCAGAAGGATATGCGACCTGGTCAAGATGCAATGGCATGGTCCATTCATGGATCGTTAACACAGTCAGTT
The DNA here is from genome assembly GCF_002994745.2 of Rosa chinensis. Classification (NCBI taxonomy): domain Eukaryota; kingdom Viridiplantae; phylum Streptophyta; class Magnoliopsida; order Rosales; family Rosaceae; genus Rosa; species Rosa chinensis. Next base: position 80,852,587 of record NC_037092.1, on the reverse strand, counting down.
CTGAAATTGCTGACAGTATCATCTACTATGCTACAGCTCATGAGGTATGGGAAGATCTAAGTGAGCGTTTTTCACAAGGCAATGCACCTCGCATATTTGAAATTCAGCGAGACATCGCTTCACTCAGGCAAGAACAACAATCAGTTTCTGCATACTACACGAAACTGAAAAGTTTATGGGATGAATTGGCATCCTATTCAGAAGCATCACAAGGAGCACAGGCAGATCAATAAAAGCTCATTGGGAAACAGCTTTGCGAGTGGTACGCTACCTCAAGTCAGCTCCTGGTCAAGGCTTGTTCTTTTCATTGCAGCGGCGGAGTCCAGTTCAAGCACCGCCGCCATGGCTGTCCGGAGTGGCGGCCGGCCGAACCAGAGATCATATTACTTCGTGCTCTAAACCTGTGGCTTCAATATGCACTTTTTGATACCCGAGCAATTTCTTCCATTTTCATTGGTTACCCGGTGGGCCAAAAAGCCTTCAAACTGTTTAACTTAACGACTAAAAAAGTTTTTACCAGTCGAGATGTTAGATTTCATGAAGATGTGTTTCCTTATGCCTCCACTCAGCCCACTCTTCCTTCTGCCCCGTTGGCCTATGACCCAGGCCCAATTCCACTTCTCCCTACTTCCCTCGACACCGATATTGCCTCCCAGGTCCCTCCCACGCGTCCTTCCTGTCCTGCCATAGACGCCAATCTTGGCGCTTCCTCTTTACCGCCTCCACCTCCGCCTCCTCCTCCTCCTCCTCCCATCCGTCAGTATTCCCGGCGTCCCCAGCCGCCTGCCCCACCTCCTTCGTCCTTCTCCACCCCTGTTCCTACCCCCCTGTCGTCCCCGGTGCCAGGATGGTCCCCATCCCCACCATCTTCTCCGTCTCCTCCTCCCTCACCTCCACCCGCAGCTATTTCCGACCCGCCTCCTCCAGGCCCACCACCGATCCGTCGCTCCACCCGCTCCACTGCGCCGCCTGCTCGGTTCGCCGATATCGACTTCTCCAAGCCTCAATCCAATGCTTGCTCTTACCAATCGCCCTCCTTCCCGCCAGGTCCTTCCAAAGGTACGCGGTATCCATTGGCAAATTATGTCTCTTATCATCGTTACACTCCTGCCTACTCCTCTTTTGTGGCTCAGCTTAGTGCCGTCTGTGAACCGACCTCTTATTCTGAGGCGGTTACTGTTCCGGAATGGAGGGATGCCATGAGTTCTGAATTGGAGGCCTTGCAGGCCAACGGTACCTGGACCCTTACCACGTTGCCCCCTGGGAAGATCCCTATTGGTTGTAGGTGGGTTTACAAGGTCAAGCACAAGTCTGATGGTTCGATTGAAAGATACAAGGCCAGGTTGGTGGCCAAAGGCTTCACACAGTTAGCAGGTATTGACTATCAGGACACCTTCTCTCCTACTGCTAAAATTGTTACAGTCCGTTGTCTCCTTGCTTTCGCTGTGTCTCGTGGTTGGTCCCTTTATCAACTCGATGTCAACAATGCCTTTCTCCATGGCAACCTGGATGAAGACATTTATATGTCTCCACCGCCTGGGCTCCGGAGACAAGGGGAGGAGCATTTGGTTTGTCGGTTGCATAAATCCTTGTACGGTCTGAAACAGGCTTCAAGGCAGTGGTTTTCTAGATTTTCAGAAGTTATTCGGTCTGCTGGCTTTGTGCAATCTAGAGCAGACTACTCTCTTTTTACCAGGAGGCAAGGCAAGTCTTTTACAGTCTTATTGATATATGTTGATGATATATTAATTATTGGCAATGATCCTGTGAGTATAGCTGATGTCAAGAAATTTTTGCATAAAACATTTCGTTTGAAAGATCTTGGCAATTTAAAGTATTTTCTTGGCATTGAAGTGTCAGCATCTAAGAGAGGGATATTTATTTGTCAGCGCAAGTATGCGTTAGAAATTATAAAAGATGCAGGATTATTGGGTGCTGCTCCTGTTGACACACCCATGGAACGTGGATTAAAGTTGTCAGATAAGACTGAGTTACTCAAAGATCCAGAGAAGTATAGGCGTTTGGTTGGAAGATTGATTTATCTCACAGTGTCAAGGCCGGATATTACATATCCTGTTTATATATTAAGCAGGTTTATGCATCAGCCTCGAAAAGCTCATTGGGAAACAGCTTTGCGAGTGGTACGCTACCTCAAGTCAGCTCCTGGTCAAGGCTTGTTCTTTTCCTCAAATAGTGATCTTCGGCTACGAGCTTTTTCTGACTCAGATTGGGCAGGATGTCCACTTACAAGAAGGTCTACTACAGGGTATTGTGTGTTCCTAGGGCCTTCATTAATTTCATGGAAGTCAAAACGTCAGAAAACAGTCTCTCTTTCTTCAGCTGAAGCAGAGTATCGTGCTATGACAGGAGCTTGCTGTGAATTAACTTGGCTACGTTATTTGCTTCAAGACTTGGGGATTTTACACCAGGAAACGGCATTGCTCTATTGTGACAACAAGGCTGCTTTACATATAGCAGCAAATCCAGTGTTTCATGAATGTACAAGGCATATAGAAATGGATTGTCACTATATCAGGGATAAGATTCAAGATGGTTCAGTGGAGACACAATTTGTGAGTTCTGGAAATCAACTGGCTGATGTTCTAACTAAAGCTCTTGGCAAGGAGGACTTCGAACTTATGATTCGCAAGTTGGGTGTGCAGGATATCCACTCTCCAACTTGAGGGGGAGTGTTGGAAAGTAGAGCAAAATTAGCATCTTGTATAGCTGTTAACATTTAACACATTCACTCTATATCATCACATTGATTCTATATTATTAGACATTAATAGGGCTAGAATAGCTTTCTTGTTTTGTATCCTAGAATCAAGCTGTGTTATTGTATATATGTGCTACAGATCAATAGAGCAATTATCTCTCCAGCAAATCTGTCTTTGTTGTTTTTCAATTAGATATAAGCTAAAGTGATATATATACATCTGCAATACTAACAGAATTCCATGATAACCCAACTGCGGAATCTTCATAATCAAAGCAAGGATCAACAAGTATACCTGCACCAGATAATATAATACGACAGAACATCCATCAGATTAAGCTCTCATCAGGACACCTGAACTATGACCAAAAGGTAATACAACAGAACATCCTTCAGATTATACTACAACGACTGGATATATATATATATATATATATATATATATATATATCTGTGTGTCTGTGTATAACCATTATATTATAGAAAAATAAGTGCTAAAATTGGAGTGCAACTAGGAAATGACATTTGTTTGGATGATGGATTTATAAATCAGATTGACAAGACATACAAGGTTGCTAAAGGGGCAGCAGTTTTGAATTTCCAAATTTCCTAGTGATATTGAGAAAGAATTATTTCAAATATTCAAATAACTTCAGGATGAATCTTTAAGCAATGCCAATAAACCAGGATCTACTGTATCTTTCGACAATAACTCAACAATCAATTCCATAGTTGATGCATCTGCAGAGAAACCTCTCTCAAGCATTTCTTGAAAAATTTTCGTAGCCCATGATGTCTCATTGTTATTGATAAAACCTCGGATAATGGTGTTATAGGTGCAACCATATGGAGAACATCCTTTCCCTCCCATTTCTCTCAGCAACTTTTCTGCTTCAAATATTAAGCCATGATGACAAAGTCCATGAATCATTATAGTGTATGTTCTCACATCAGGCTGAACTCCTTTTGATGACAAACCACAGAAGAGATCTCTTGCGGATTCAATTTTTCCAGCTTTGCACAAACCTTCAATAACAACAGTGTAAACTAGAATATTAAGTTCTACTTTGTTGGCTTCCATCTCTCTAAGCAATTCTATTGCCGTAGAAAGTTGCTGGTTGTTACACAGGCCATCAAGTAAAACAGCATAAGTTTGAACATTTGGAAGCTCGCAACAACCTTGCATCTGAGAGAACAGCTTTTCTGCTTCTTGTATTCTCCCTGTTTTACAAAAACCATCGATAAGAGTGGTATAAGTAATGGAATCAGGGACAAGTTCCATACGATGCATTTCCTTGAAAATCTTGTAAGCCTTATCGATCTTTTTACCCTTGCAATATCCGTTAATCAATATGTTACAACTCCAAACATCAACCATGGAGGCCTTGCTTATCATAAGATCAAAAACTTCTTTTGCCTCGTCCATTTCTCCTCGCCAACAGTAACCATCCATAAGTGAGTTGTATGTAACCACAGTAGGTTCAATATGTCTTTGAATCATCGTTTGAACCACACTTTTGGCTTCCACGACCATCCCTTCCTTACAGAATGTATGAACCAAGATATTGAAGGTGCCGACATCTGGAAAGATGCCTTTACTCACCATTTCATTCAACAACCTCGTAGCTTGTTTCCACTGGCCTATATTGCAAACTCCTTGAATCAAAGAGTTGTAAGTAACAGCGGTTGGAGCAATACCTCGAGTAATCATTTCTGAGAAGAGGTTGAATGCTTCATCAATTTGCCTATCCTTGAAAAGGCTGTCAATGATGGTGTTATAGGAAACTATGTTAGGCTCGCATCCTCTTTCTTCCATCTTCCTCAGTAATTGAATAGCCGCACTGTTGTTTCCCATCTTGCAAAAGCCCTTAATTAGTGTGCTGAAAGTAAACACAGTGGGCTTAGAATGACCTGCACCTGCCTGCAGCATTTTGGTGAAAATTCGTGCAGCCTGAGGCACTTGATTGTGGAGAACAAAGCCGTTGATCAGAGTGGAGAAGGTAATAACATTTGGTTGAAGACCAAATTTGAAGAATTTAGCCAAGACAGATAAGCTAAAACCCATTTGATTTAAATGGCAATAGCAGTTAATGATAATGGTTATTGTATAAACATCAGGAACAATTCCACAGAGAAGCAGAATGGTGGTTCAATTTGACAAGTTGACCAAAAATCTGAGTGAAGCATTTGATGGAACAACATGGAGGCATCCTCAACGTTACTCACAATAATCCCCAGATGGGTTTCTCTTGAATGAAACAAAGCCATGAAATTGGTTGAGGGTGGGTGAGGGTGAGGATCTCTCGAATGAAATAAAGCAACAACAAGAAGAGGAGTAGAGTGAAGAAATGGCACACCTCTTCTGCCACCACTGCTGCAATAATAAGAATTAGAAGAAGGAGAACACGCTTTTCCCATCATTTTCAGCGTCTCCAGTTTCGAACGGGTATGGGTTTCCTTGAGAAAGCTCGAGTATTCGAATCTGTATCTTCAACAAGAACATCCACAACAAGAAAATTAACAAATAGGGTCTGGGTGAACAAAGAAAATCTGTAAAACAAGTCATTAAAGCTACACTTGAAATACCAGATCAACAAATCATATAGGTTTAGATTTTCCCTTGTGGTTTAGCTTTCGGAAACATCTACAACTAACTCCCTAGTCCCTAGAGAGTAAATATGTTTTCCAATGCTTAATAGCTAGGGAGCCATAACAACTTTCGGTGCCAAACTCCAAACCCAACACAAGATTTTCATCTAGAGGTCAAAGAATTAGAAAGGAGGAGGGGGTCAAGAGCTACACTGTAACAAAACAAAATCACCACACAGCTCTCCACTGCTTCATATACAAAAACAGAAAAAGCAATTTCTTGGTCTCTTGAAACATAGAAACTGGAATGTAATTTCTTAATCATTAACAAATGACCTCAGAACAAAACCAATTATCAATTTATCATTAGAAAACCTGTGATCCAAGATCCACATTTCTACTCCAATATAAGCTAGAGTGATATATACATCCAGAATACTAACAGAATTCCAGGATGACCCAACTGAGGAATCTTCATAATCAAAGCAATGATCAAGTAACATGCATACCTGCGCTAGATAATGTAATATGACACAACATCCTTCAGATGAAGCTGTCATCAGCACACCTGAACATGAAAAAGGTAATATGACAGAACAACCTTCAGATTAGACCACAACAACTGGATATATATATATATATATATATATATATATATCCATAATATTATAGAAAAATAAGTGCTAAATTTGGAGTGCAACAAGGAAATGACATTGTGTTTGGATGATGGATTTATAAATCAGATTGACAAAAACATACAACGTTGCTAAAGGGGCAGCAGTTTTGAATTTCCAAATTTCCTAGTGATATTGAGAAAGATTTATTTCAGATATTCAAACAACTTCAGGCTGAATCTTTAAGCAATGCTAATAAACCAGGATCTACTGTATCTTTCGACAATAAATCAACAATCAATTCCATAGTTGATGCATCTGCAGAGAAACCCCTCTCAAGCATTTCTTGAACAAGTCTCGTAGCCCTTGATGTCTCATTGTTATTGATAAAACCTCGGATAATGGTGTTATAGGTGCAACCATCCGGAGAACATCCTTTCCCTCCCATTTCTCTCAGCAACTTTTCTGCTTCAATTATTAAGCCATTATGACAAAGTCCACCAACCATTATATTGTATGTGCGCACATTAGGCTGAAGTCGTTTAGATGATACACCACAGAAGAGATCTTTTGCAGACTGAACTTCCCCAGCTTTGCACAAACCTTCAATAATAATATTGTAAATTACAATATTGAGTTCCAGTTTTCTGGCTTCCAGCTCTCTAAGCAATTCTACAGCTGTAGAAAGTTGCTGGTTGTTACACAGGCCATCAAGTATCACAGCATAAGTTTGAACATTTGGAAGCAGGCCACAACCTTGCATCTCAGAGAACAACTTTTCTGCTTCTTGAATTCTCCCCGCTTTGCAAAAACCATCAATAAGAGTGTTAATAGTAATTGTATTTGGAACAAGTTCCATACAATGCATTTCCTTGAAAATCTTGTAAGCCTGATCGATCTTTTTACCCTTGCAATATCCGTTAATCAATATGTTACAACTCCGAACATCAACCATGGAGCCCTTACTAACCATAAGATCAAAAACTTGTCTTGCCTCGTACATTTCTCCTCGCAAACAGTAACCGTCCATAAGGGAGCTGTATGTAACCGTGTCAGGCTCAATATGTCTTTGAATCATCGTTTGAACCACAGTTTTGGCTTCCACGACCATCCCTTCCTTACAGAATGTATCAACCAAGATATTGAAGGTGCGGACATCTGGAAAGAGTTGTAAGTAACAACGGTTGGAGCAATACCTCTACTGATCATTTCTGAGAAGAGGTTGAATGCTTGATCAATCAGTGCATCCTTGCAAAGACTGTCGATGATGGTGCTATATGAAACTATGTTAGGCTCGCATCCTTGCAAAAACTGAATAGCCGCACTGTTGTTTCCCATGTTGCAAAAGCCCTTGATTAGCGTGCTGAAAGTAAACACATTGGGCTGACAATGACCTGCGCCTGCCTGCAGCATTTTGGTGAAAATTCGAGCAGCCTCAGGCACTTGATTGTGGAGAACAAAGCCGCTGATCAGAGTGGTGAAGGTAATAACATTTGGTTGAAGACCCAATTTGAAGAATTGTCCTAAGACAGATAAGGCAAACCCCATTTGATTCAAATTGCAGTAGCAGTTGATGACAATAGAGAGAGTATAGAGATTAGGAACAATTCGACGCAGAAGCATTTGTTTAAAGAGAGGGATGACAGCCGAATAGTGTTTCAATTTGACGAGTTGACCCAGTATCTGAGTGAAAGGGATAACAGAAGAAGGCAGAGGACGCGAGCGAAGCATTTCATGGAACACCTTCAAAGCATCCTCAACTTTGAGCCTTGAGGATTGGTGAGGGTGGGATTCTCTAGATATGGTTGCCTTTGATTGAGAATGAAATAAAGCAGCAGCAGCAACAAGAAGAGGAGTAGAGTGAAGAAATGGCATACCACCTCTTCTGCCACAATAAGAATTACAAGGACAAGAAGACGTTTTTCCCATCATTTTCAGCATCTCCAGTTTCTAATGGGCATGGGTTTCCTTTGAGAAAGCTCGAGTCTTTGAATCTGTATCCTCAATTCCACAATAAAAGGTGCTTGCTTTGGTACTTCCTTTAGTTTTTACCGGGTGTAAATCAATTCTTACCCAGTCCCTAAAAACCAATCAGCCTTTTTTTTTTTTTTTTTTTTTTGGGTTAAACCAAAGTATCCCCCACCCGTAGGTGAGGACTAATCCCTCTCGAGCCGGGTCGGACCCCATTTAGGGAGGAAGCGCTCCTAATACTGGCTGCTCCATTCACAAGGCTCGAACTCGAGACCTTGCTTAAGGGAAACAAGCTTCTTACCAGTTAAACCACCAAGCATTGGTTAACCAATCAGCCTTTTACCGTCCCCTCAATTTACATGTTTTTACTGTTTTTTTTCTTCCTCTTCTCTTCTTTAAAATGGCCAAATATATGGAGCCTATCCCATCAATATCATCAACTATAACTCGAGTGACTTGAGCATAAGACTTACACATAAGGTCCTAGGACTAGCTAACCATAAAATAAATTCAGCATCTTTGACAACTTTCCTTATTTCTCCCATTTTTCATCAAATACATCCATGCAACTGTGAACATCCACAAACAAGAACATTAGTGAATAGGGTCGGGGTGAACAAAGAAACTCTGTAAAACAAGTCATTAAAGCTACACTTGAAATACCAAATCAAGGAATCATATAGCTAGGTTTAGGTTTTCACTTGTGGTTTAGCTTTCAGAAACATCTACAACTCTCGAGTCCCTAGAGAGTAAATATGTTTTCCAATGCTTAATAGCTAGGGAGCCATAACAACTTTCTGTGACTAAATAACTAACAAGACGACTCCAATGCCAAACCCCAAACCCTGCATAAGATTTCCATCGAGAGAAAAGATCACTTTTTAACATAAATGCGCAAAAGTAGGGCAAACAAAAACCAGCCTTAATTAGATTCAACAGGTCAAAGAATTTGAAAGTTGGAGGGGGTTAAGAGCTACACTATAACCAAACAAAACAACTACACATTTCTTCACAGCTTCATACAACAAAAACAGAAAAAGCACTTTCTTGCTCTCTTGAAACACAGAAACCTGAATGTAATTGTCTTGATCATTAACAACTAAACTTGGAAGCCAATTATCATTAAAAAAAATGAAAAAAAAAAGTGCAGAAACGGTGAGACAATGCTCATTGGTCATTGCTCAACAGGTTGTCTTAGAGCCACCTACCTGCCTCATGACCTGACGTCACATTTCCATGATCACCACCAAGGGCCCTGGACTGCTGGACACATGGCTGTGCAAATCTAGTAAATGTATCTAGTGCAAAGAAAGTTCCCAACGGAAACCCTCATAAGCATGAGCAGCTCTCTCTAGTTACCAAAAAACAAGA